>NC_135766.1:3907906-4060406 GCF_052425735.1 Oculina patagonica | reverse complement strand
CGAAAACTCCATGTAAAATGATTAAATGACGATACTTTCCCCGAAATCTCAGAGTTTTGACAAGAAATGCATTGGGAACGAGGTCGTGTTTAGCACTGCCACATCCACGCACTGGGATCGGGATATCTTAGTAACGTCTTCGGAATACTTCGGACGTCTTCGGAAAACTTTGGACATGGTCGTATCGTCTTCGGAAATCCTGGCACTCTTAGGATAAAAATCTCACGCCTTTGACTCAGAAAAAGTTGGCAGGTATAGAATACATGTACATGTAGGTGCATACATGTAGTCTGCTATTTGGTTGAATAGTTTTCAAGTACAAGTTTGACTAACATTAAAAAGAGAAAAGAAATTGCAGACTTACATGTTCAAGATATCTTTCCTGTCTTTGTCTTTAAACTTTAGTCGAGCAGACATGTTTCTTTCTATCCTTGCCTTGTTTACCTGAAAGTGTTGTATAAAATATCGTATATCATTATATATTTTATTAATCACCTTATTACATGAAATTTTCGCGACACTTTAATTTTGCTAATTTCGCGATTCCAAAAAAATTGCGAAATTAAAGTGACGCAAAACCACAGGGAACCCGAACGCTGTATTGGCAAAGTTAATAATGAAAATAAAGATATGTTTGTTACCTGTGCTCCTGTGTCTTTCTTTGTCCTTAAAATGGTTGTGCTCTTGTGTCTTTCTTTGTCCTTAAAATGGTATTTGAATCGGTGCGAAAACGGTTTGAGCAAGCCTTGTCTGACGCTCCGTAAATAACGACGCAGTTAACACGTCTCGTATTTCCATTCATGTTATTAACTATTAATTCTCAACGGGAGAGCGAGAGAGAGAGAGAGAGAGAGAGAAAGAGAAAGGAGCAAGGGATGAAACTAAAATCAGGGCTGATTTATTTCGAGGCATAATTTTCTTATTATTGAACAAAAAGTGCTATTACCTCACACCTAGCTTGATTTAAGGCCAAATGAATAGATGATGTTTGATTTGTTTGTTCGGATACCCGTTTTCCTGCTTAATTTTGGGTTGATTTTACAAGCGTCTTTTCGTTAGCTCTGTGACTTCACTTGACCTGACCGGAAGTGATTTAAAACTTGTGAACATGGGCTTTATCAAAGTGGTTCTATTGTTCTCGTGACAGCATCTTTTGTCTTCCTTTCACAGCCGCTTGCCATGGGAAATATAAACCAGAACCTACCACGCGCAAATCTGGAAATTCGCGCGACGTTATAAACTTCATCGCTCTTGTCAGGTCGTGCGAGTGTTCGATAAATAATTGTCTTTTTTTTCCTTCAAAAAGTCTACCTCTCTTTTCTCGGACTCGTTTCTCTTTGGTACCACGGCATTTGCGTAGGCCAAGCTGGTCAGCTTTTCATATTTTATGTAGGAAAAAAATGTAACGCCGCGTGGAGATGTGCTTCTTCTCGACATCGCCATGCTAAACAACGAGCAACAAAGAGCCAAAGATGTAGTCCAAGAGGGACACAACGCTTTCATCACCGGAAAAGCAGGGACAGGGAAAACTTTTTTACTGTCACATGTTTGTGATGGTTTAAAAAATGACTCGAAGACTGTTTCTGTAACGTGTACGACCGGAATTGCGTGTAAAAGTTTACCGCCAAGTCTTCAGGCGACTACTCTTCATTCCTTCGCTGGTATTAAGGATGGCAGTGGATCGCTTAACCAGCTGCTGCAACGTGTAGATGGAAACCCCGACGCGAAAGACCGGTGGAGGAAGTCTGACGTTTTGATAATTGACGAAGTTTCAATGCTAAGTGAGAAACTTTTCAATTACTCTGAATACATCGCACGTAAAGTGCGGCAGGAGAGCCGATCATTCGGTGGAATACAAGTCGTAGCTTCAGGAGACTTCTTCCAGTTGCCACCGGTTCCACGATACGACGACGAAGGAAAATTTGCCTTCCAGAGCAAACTGTGGGATGTCGTGTTTCCCCACACATGCCTGCTGAAGACTGTTCAGCGCCAGCGCGAACCAGCGTTCATCGATTTCGTAAATGAAATACGGGTGGGACATTGTAGCCATAGAGGGCGAGAATTTGCGGAATCACTGGCGAGAAGAGTAAGTCCAGGAGATTTCGGTGTAGACTATTTATCCGAGATATATGCGACGAACGATGAAGTGGATTTCTCAAATTTTATTCACCTCGAATCAATGGAAGGAGAGCTGCAAACTTGGAGAGCTGTAGACTGCGGTGATAGAAACATCCTAAATAGGTAAATATTTGTCTTTTATACTGAATTTGATTGTAGGATCTAGAGAAGAAAAGATCTTTGCCAAAAAATGTCAAAAAAGAAAACTGGGTATCCACGACTCCCGCCATCGCGCGCAAATTAACTAGAGCCCATGCTCTTCGCGACTCTAATTCAAGATGGCGGTAAGCGTTGTTCGTGTGTACGGTAGTTCTTGCATTGCCTCCGGCCGTCTTTCTCTTTCGACGCAAATTCTATTACTCCAGATATCTTGAATATTTCATCCATTATACTACGAACAGTATTGGATGTATAATCCAAATGAATATTGGGAAGGTGCGTATATTAATTGTATACAGTGAAATTAACCTGCCTTGGGCTATATGAAGTCTTTTAAGCTTATTGAAAATCAAGATGTAGGCTAAATGGGGTCTATAAAGGTTGTTAATTTCTGATAAAGAAATTTAGTTATTGATTAAAGTTTAGTTATTGATTATAGAAAACTAAATAAGCTTTGGTTTGTTCTTTAGATGCACAATATTAATTCCACAGACTTGTATATTTTGTGATCATGATAAGTCTAACAGAACTGATTATCAATTCTTTCTCTACAATCTCAAAGTGAAACTCATTGGTTAAAATGTTTATTTTAATATAAGCTTAAGTGTAACCCACATATAAGAGCATGCTCTATCTTGCTTTGCCGAACAGGCTCTTGTTGTTTATAGAATTTAAAAGCCATCTTTGTAATTAATTATGATTTATTTAAAAACCCATCTTTAGGAATTTACTGATACCTGAAGTGCTTCATCTAAAGAAAGGTGCCAGAGTAATGCTTCTGACCAATCTAAGCAAGGATCTGGTGAATGGTTCCCTTGGAGTTGTTAAGGGATTCAACCAGCAGAGGTTTCCTATGGTTCAATTTGATGGAGAGAGCTCTTTGGTAATTGAGCCAACAACCTTGACCGTTTCAGACAGGAATGACCCAAGCAAGATTGTTGCGAAGAGAACTCAATTACCCCTCAAGCTTGCATGGGCAATAACTGCACATAAATCACAAGGAATGACCTTACCCTGTGTCGAAGTCCATTGTGGTAACGAGTTCACAAGTGGTCAGCTCTATGTTTCATTGTCTAGAGCCCAAGAATCTAAAGGCCTTTCCCTTGTTGGCTTTTCAAATGCCAGATTTATCCCACCTCCAAACATTGTTGTGGACTTTTACACAAAATTGGAAACAGACGAAAACATTGTCTTAACTGAATTATGTTGCAACAATGCAAGGGTCTTACATGAAGTATTCGAGAATTGTGATGACATTGAAAATGTTTATTTGGAAAATGGGGAACCTTCAGATGATGAGATCACAGAAGAAGATCTTGCTGCCTTGGACAATGTTGTCGCTGAATACTTTGAAGCCTCCAGCAGTAATGCCTCTGATGATACCTCTTTCCTTGATCTTGATGACATTCTTGATGGCCTAGAATGTGAAGATGAGCTTGCAAAGCCTGCAATTGATTTTGACTACAAGTTGTTTCTTAAATCCTTAAAGCTTCCTGGAAATGCGAAACGCCCCCTGGTTGAAGGCGTTAATGCTGTAATTGATTCTTTAATGTCATCAGAACACTTTGTAGCTTTCCAGACATTTTTCAACATTCAGTGGAACAGGGTTTACGAGAAAGTTAAAGAATGTGTTCTTAATCATAAGGATCGGCAAATTGAACGTAAAAATTTTGTAACACTGTTTGGAGAACTGCACTTGTTATGTGTCAGTGACATGGTGACAAAAGAGTTTGCAAGTGTGCTTCAACTAGATCCTAACGAACTTGGAAGACAGCACCACTGTACAATCACTGAGGTGTTAACTGGCATTAACTCTGCTATTATAAGTCACATTAAGGAGGTTAGTGTCCCAGAAGAAGCAACTACCATGGCTTTCAACAACATTGCCAGTCTCCCTGCTGAAAGTAGAGGCAAAATTCGTCATTGCATTGGTTGGGCTGTTTCCAGAGAGCGGGAGAAGTTGAAAAAAGAGTTCCGACGGCATGTTAATGCAGAAAACCCATCTATGAGATCTCTAACAGTGAAAGATTTTCAAAAGAAGCAGCTCATTTGCTCGCTAACCTGGTCTACAGAAAGTGCTCATAGGGATTCTGAATTTAAAGAAACACTATCAGTGACAGATGCCAGACAATTTAGGAATGGTGGACTAACAGTTGTTCGTGACGAAGTTTATTTGTTTGCATTGCACCTAGAAGAGGCAAGAGTTGCATGTTTGAACATGGGGGCATTGAAAAATCTAAAGAGCAGCTTAATTGAAGTTGGTCTAAAAGAACTGACCTCCTCAGAACATTTACGGAATGAATGGCAGAAACTCTTCCCTGCAGATGCCAACATTGAACTTGTCAACGAACTGTTTGAAGGTCTTGTGTCTCGTTATATTAACATGGCTGGTGCGCAGTTCTTGAGAGATTTCCGAAGGGAGATCAAGCTAAAAAAGACTGAGGCACACAGAAAGAAAATTCTTTTGAGGTCCCAAGTTCAAGAACTCAAGGGTGCTAAGATTTCTTTAGAGGAAGTCTTAGCAGATCAGTCACAAGGGAAAGGCCAATCACACACTTTGCTTCGGGCGATGTTAGCTAAGCAGCCAGCTATATTTAAGAGTAGAGTCTACAAGAAGGAAGAACTGAAAATGTTACTTAGTCTCTATGGTGTTGCTTTCAATGCTTCATCAGACAAAGAAAAACTCTCAGACCTGCTGGTGAAATGTATTAGAGAAAAGACTGGTTTTTCACCTGAAGTACAAAGCAGGCAAGAAGGTATTTATGTGTTTAAGATTAATTTCTAAATTAACCCATTGAACTTAGCATAAGCAAAGGGGCACATTTAAATCACGGATCAATAGTCGTTTCTGGGAAACTGCCCACCTACCCCCTCCCCAAACCTAACATTTTGCCCAAAGAAAGAAATCAGTGTTAATGTTAGGTTAGGGGAGGGGTAGGTGGGCAGTTTCCCAGAAACGACTATTGATCCTAAATCACCAAGGGTCTGATTATATGGTGAATTTCAGCCCAGGCTGAAATTTCCAGCCCGGTTTTTGAAACTGGGCTGGAAATCTCAGCCCGGACAAACGGGCTGAAAAACCTCATGTAATCGCGTTTTCAATTTCAGCCCGGGCTGAAAGTGAGCTTACGGATGCACAGTGGGGGTTTTCAACGAAAAAATGGCAGCCACAATAATTATTCAGTTTTAAAAGTGTTCAGCCCGGGCTGAAATTCTCCATGTAATCCTGTGTAATCGCAACAAATTCTCAGTCCGGCAAATCGGGCTAAAATTTCAGCCCGGGCTGAAATTCGCCATAATGAGACCCTATAAACTACCAGTGGTTTTCATGTTGGGATTTGCATGTCAGGGATTTAGTACATATGCTCAATACTATTTATTTCATTTAATTTAATTTTATTTATTTTACATTTGTCTGGATTTGACAAAACGTGGACTCTGGGATCTTTCGGCCAACAAGCCATTGTGGTTTGAGAAATTTGAGGGGGGGGGGGGCAACGTCAACGACCCCATGGTGGGCAGGTAGCACGGTCCATGACCTAAAACCCTAGGGAGCCCTGGGTCAGCTGTTGAATTTCAATCTGGCTGGGGGGGCTGGCTAAAGTCAGGTTTTAGGCTTGTTTCCGCAAAGACTTTGCTTTGAAATGTGGCCAGGACTGCTCCCGGCTTTTGGTTTTTGGGGGTTGAGCTCATCAGCCTTGAGGCCTCTGAGAGCTCAGCTGTGACCGGGCATGGGAAGGCTTCCTAGCAGTGCCCCTGGGCTCTGTCAAACCCACAGGGGGAAGGCAGGGGAGGGCTAAGAGAGTTGCTGGCTCCTGGTAGTTCCTGGGGCCTTGTTTTCTTAAATCAGGACAGACATACTTGTTAACTTTTGAATAACAAAATGAAATCATTTTCATTAGATGGAACTACCCAACAACAACCTGACCAACAACAACTGGGAGAAAGTGTTCTTGAAGGTGGAGTCAATGACACTGGTAAGTAGTTTTCAGTTACATGTATAAAATGAATCATCATGAAAATTGGATCCACTCTTGGCTTAAAAAATTAAGCCAACAAATAACCTCTTTCCACTCACAAACTTCAGGGTCCCTTGTATAGGTGTTACATTGGTGACTATTTGTACACACATTTAATTAAGCCTACTTGAAAACAATTGAAAAAATGGAAGAATATAACAGTCAAAGCAATTTATTAAATTTTTTATTCTACTAGGTAACATCACTCATCAAGCCGCACAAAGTGCCCCTGTTACAGGACAAAACAATCAGGGTAAGTGGAGTGTTACTAAAATTAACATGTAGCATAAAAATATTGAACAATCATGTTATAAATATTAGAAACACTTATAATAATAGTTTTATGTAGAAACCAATTATAAAGATCAGTGCTGTAGCATTTTATTATTAATTCTAATGCTATCAATTTTCTTCAGCAATTGATGAATCAAATGTCATGGCGCCTGTACAAGGGAGCAGGAAGAGATTCAGGCCAAAGCCACAAGAGCTGGAAATCTTGAAGGCAGATCACCAAGGAGACTACAGGGGATCAATGGCTGCCAGAGCATTGCAGTTTGGAGTAACAGTAAAACAAATCAAGGACTGGCACAAACGCTACAAGCCAGACTAAATCTATCAGGTGATATATAATAACATATGTACATGTAGTGAATGATACAAACTATTAAGTAGCTCTAAAACAAGGCCCATATCTATAATATTTTATTTATATGCCAAGGGGGTCCTTGGAATGCCTTTTTTGTTGGCCATGAGGAGAACATTTATAGTAAACTAAAATACATTATTTTTCTAGCAAAACAAAGCAAAAGGGGACAAAAGCTTATCTCGTTATTTACAACCTGAATTTTCAATTGTTTTTGCCCTTGCTTAATTAATGTTTCTTTGGGACAAGCCTCGTTGGAGTGAAAAATGAAAGGCTATCGACATTCCCTGTGTTACTCTTCTTTGTAGTCGTGTGTTGTCCAAGAATTATTCCATTCATGGTAGAGCAGTACTGGTTATAGTTTGGATTGTCATTTTGACCATTCCTTCCTCTCTGCTGACAGAAAACATTTTCAATAATGTTACTGTTTGTTCTTGCAGGTACTATGCCACTGCCGGGAAATTTATTCACAACGATCTCTGACAGCTGTCTGAAGCCAACTAACATTGAAGCAAGGTCAAACCTCAGTTTGTCAGACAGCATCATCTTGTTTTTAACTGGTATTGTGTGTTGTGTAGACAAGACTGACTTCTCCCACTGCTGTAACCAGTTTAAACATGCATCTATCTTGTTAAGTCTGCTATCACTCATCGATTGGACTGGTTTAGGATCTTCAAATATTTCAATGAGCTTGCTTGAAGTTTCTAGTAATTCGATTGTCAGATCAAGGCACGTGCCATCCTCACTGCCCAAGGAATTTTTGTATGCCTGAGAAAATATAAAATTGATGTTTCAGTTTAGTATGTCGAAATTATTTAAAACACTGTAGTTAATACGGTAATGGCTCCGTGAGGAAGTTCATTTGATTGAGGTTTAAAGGGTTGCAATGGCATACAGTACAAGTCCCATTGCACTATAATATGCATATATGAAGATTTTAAAATTTTTGATTGTGAAAAATGAAATGTTTTTACACTTCAATTTTATTTAGAAAAATAATTATTTAAAGATTATGTTCACTTTAGTTTATTGACCTATATATTTCTTATTTATTTTTTATTTTTTGACAATCAGTTATGCTACAGTAAAAGGGAAAATGAGAAAAATACGCTAGGGAACTAGGGCTCAGTGACAGATAGTTCATGTTCAAAATACAGATATGCAGCACCCTATATCCATATTTTTCTTGTATGCAATATCATCTTGCCGAGCTTGACTTATTGTAAAGATGATATTCTTACCTTCATGAGAAATAGCATGTTTTCATTCAGCACATCAGTAGCTAAATGATTCCTCATCTTATTTGCATATCCCAGTGAGAAGTGCTCCTCTGTCAGTCTCTCGTGAATTTTTAGGGTGCTGTTATTCTGGTCCCACTGGTAGGCACTCTTGAAATGCTGCCATTCAATGTGTCTTTCACTGCTTCCCTTTCTGAGATGTCTTACACCTCCAAACTTGCTCTTTTCAATATTGTTCCTCAACTTTTTGAAGTTGTGCTAAAAAGCAATGTCAAATTACAAAAATAAATAATTCAAAGCATTACTCAAAGTATTGTTTTTATTTATTTTTTTTATTGGGCATGTGGGTGGGTCTATTTCATACAGTCGGTCATATTTTGCCAGGTACTCCCTTTTTGGATGTAATTTTGGCATATAAATGAGATTTCTAGAAATCCAGAGGCAATTGCAGTGTTGTTACCAGGGTAACCAAGACAAAGTTAACCACAGCCAAAACTGTAATTGATTTGTTTTCACAGCGAGCAAACAAGTTGAAATTTCTTTGTTCTTTTCTCAACATTTTATTGGCTAAAGAAAACAAATGCAATATAATGTTTTCTTTCTGCTTTGTGATTGGTTAACTTTGTCTGGGTGACCCCGGTAACAGTATTCGCACTGTGAAGTTTGCCATATTTTTGTACACATGAGCATTGTTACCGTATATTGATATTTATAGGTTATAAATCAAAATGTCTTTGTTAGCTATAAAGTTTATGAGCACAAAAATAAAACTCACATAGGGATCCATCAAGAAAACAAGAGGCTCTCTTGTGTATGGATTTACTGTAGTAAATTTCTCAGCATGTGGATCTTTGCCAGAAAAATGTAGCTTGATAAAAGATCTGTTGGCACTTCCCCCATCACAGCAACAGTAATGCACAGAAAATCCCCCTTGAAGAAGCCAATAAACAGACTTCCAAAAGTGGATATACAGCACTGCTGGATCCACTTCCTTGGTCGGCCAATGGGCAAAGGGAAAACGGAAGCCAGTGTGGCCAAGAAAAACAAACTGGAGTACATGGCTTGCCAGTTGAACCTTTTCTTTGTCGGCACCTATGAGAATGAGAAAAATGATATCATGTTAAACATAATCGTTAGCAGATTTCGTTCGCTCTCAGACATTGCTTTTACAGCTTTCTAAAATTGTGGGTATTTTTGGTAGGGGGGTGTCTGGGCAGGGTGGAATGCAAATTCGCTCAAGACGTTTTTTGAATATATAACAATGTACATGTATACATAAAACATGCCTTACCTTTTAAACATAGGGAATTCATATCTTCATGCTCTTGGCCAAGAGACACAAGCCCGATCAATTTTGTGCAGCCATTCACTTTTTTCATCTGTAAATCCTCCTGGAAGTCAGGAAAAGAGTTAACAAGATATACATGTGTGTAGTCGAACCCCTATTTAGCGGCCACACCCTATAAGGCGGCCAGCTATCAAAGTTCAGAAATTTAGTTCTGTAAATTAAACCTTCATTTAGCGGCCACCTTTTGGCCGTCCCGATAAAAGGGTTCTTTTTTTTACCCCTATTAAGCGGCCAGCAAGAATGTTTAGCTCGAAGTTTGGCTTTGATTTCAACCAGCTCTTAACAGATAACAGTCTAAAATAAAAAGTAGCAACCGAAAACTGAATCACTCTACCTTATTAAGCGGCCAACCTTTTTTTAAGTTTTACTGCACTGCGGGAACTATCACGTGCAATTAATTTGTATTTTTGGCAAGCAGATTTAAATGACTACGGTATTTCAATGCTGATACTTCCAAAACTTGCAACTATGATTGACTCGCAGAGGTACAGGACTTCGTTTTACCTGAATCGACATTTCATCAAGGATGATTCCACCGCATTTTCCATACTCGGTCAATTTTAACTTTTCAGCTTCCTGTTCCATCCATTGCAGAACGTCTTCATTTAACCCACTGTTCTGGGAAACAGAATTCTTGTAGTACTGAAGAAGCCTACCGGATGGCAGCCGGAGCATCCCGCTTGTTGCCATTTCGTGGTATGCCTCTGGGCTTCTGTTCCAAATGGATAGACACAGACGGATAATCCTAAAATTGAATAAAAGGTTGTACCTCACGTTAAACTTTAAGCTTTTGTTGCAGTAGTTTTTTTCTATAATTATCTATATTATGATTGCAGAATGATTTGCTCGGCGTTTTAGAGAAATAAGATAATCTCGGAAAGTTATAGGCCACCTGAAACGCCAAAAAAAATAACATTTTCTTGTATCTTGACATGGAACCAAGTTAAAAAAAAAAGAAGCATATGACAACTTACTTTGGGTGCCAACGATGTCCTCTTGCCCCCTTTGCTCTTAATGCCTTGTCTTGCTCCTCCCAAAATAGAAGCTGGTCGTCATTTAGCTTCTCGCGTGGAATTTTCTGAAACAGAACGTTGAAATCAGCGTTGTCTGCCTCGTCAAATTCAAGCATCTCCACGTTTATTTTCTCCCTCAAGTATGCTTCCCTTCGCTGGGCATTTCGCTTTAACCGCTTTTCCTCTTGTAACTTTTGCAGCAATTCTTCTTTGTCCATCAAATCTTCTCTTTTTCTTTTTTTAGTTTCTTTTTTTTCGATGTGCACCGGGTTGCTCAAATATTTACCCCAGCTAAGCCTCACATGCTTGCAACTGGAACATATTGCTGATTTGCTTGAAATGCTTAGAAGGGCTTCACAGTTGACAGAGCGGTGACGCAGGCTTGTTTCCTCTCCACCAGTCGACCAATTCTCAGATTCGCCCGTCAATTCACCATTTTTGTTGCGACTCTTTCTTTCTGACAGGACTAGAAATCCTCTGCAGAGGTCACTCAAAGCGACCAAATACAATAAATTGTCTAATTCCGCGGCAGTGTTGACTAGGGAAGGCAAGTCATTCCGTGATACTTTTCTCCCCCCAACGAAAATCTCAACCTCCAAGGATCTGCTGACTCTCACCTCGCGCACAACTGGGTTCCCGTTAAGGCGATCGTCACTGCTTACCATAATGAATTCTACATTTTCTTCTTTCTTTTTACCCCAGTGGAAATCCAACTTGGGCGTGTAAACCTGCAGGCTGTCCCACGTCAAACGCTCTTCATTGTAGTGCAGTTGGCATCGCGGAGCCAAATTTAGGTAGACTTTTTTTCGCCCTTCTGGGCTTCTTATTCGCGCCTCCTTAATCTTTGGGAAGATTTTTTTAAGAAGCCGACAGATTTCAAAGTGCGCCAGGCAATTTTCTTTGTCTGGGCTGGCTTTGTTATAATTCTCTATGAGGTCACTGACGGATGTGTATTTCCCCTCCGCACTGGCGTAGTTTTCAAGTATCCTATAAGAAATTATACGAATACAAATTTATTACAGAAAGTACGCGTTCGCGACTATATATTCTATAAAAGTTCGAATTTTCTAGTATTCTAAGGACCGTTCAAGGTGAGCCAAAATACAGCCAAAAATTCAAATAAACTGATCGCAAAAGGATACTGTTTTTTTTTTTACTAAATCACTCTCTCCTCGGGTCTAAAACCTAAGCGATTCTATCGCCGAAAATACGTTCTGTTTGTTCACATTACAACTGTGTTATGACCGCGAAAAAACGGAGTGGAACGTAAGAGAAATTTATTGTCGAGTACCTAGTCATAATTCAAATTTTGAATAATTTGTAACGGCTAAAAGGAAAATTATTTATTCCTAGAATTATTTTCTACAATTGTGCCCGAGACTGAGACCGGAGCGATACCCTCGCTAAAATACGTTCCAACTGTTCATAGAGGAAATATTTTTTTTATCTAAAATGTAAAACATTGAAACGAAAGAAAAATCATGAACTCACCAGTAAATGACATTAAAATTGGTTGTCGTTGAACGTTGCGAAGGAATACGCGAATTGCTCGTCGAATAATCTATAGCAGACAAAGGCTGCCGGCCGTCGGCTCGTGTTTCCTCGCGCATTTCGCGCTTTGTCCACGCGCGAGACTGGTCACCTCAAGTGAAGTCACAGACTGGTATAAGACTCTAATGCAATTTCACCCCTTGCTCTTTTTCTCTTTCCCGTGGCCGTTAAATTGAAATACGAGATTATCTCCCCAGGAGTGTTAATGGTTAATATGGAAAGAAATAGTTAATAACATGAATGGAAATACGAGACGTGTTAACTGCGTCGTTATTTACGGAGCGTCAGACAAGGCTTGCTCAAACCGTTTTCGCACCGATTCAAATACCATTTTAAGGACAAAGAAAGACACAAGAGCACAACCATTTTAAGGACAAAGAAAGACACAGGAGCACAGGTAACAAACATATCTTTATTTTCATTATTAACTTTGCCAATACAGCGTTCGGGTTCCCTGTGGCAAAACATAACATGACGCGAAAATTACTAGGTGACTCACATTATGTCAATAATTAAGAAAAATAAGTATAGTGCCATGCACTGAAGAAAGGAATTATGAATCTAAATGGCAATTGACTAAAGAACAATTACTCATGCACATACAAGCATAACCTACTTGTAGACATTAACTGCTCTGTTGTAGCTTTTGCCGATATTTAGTCCCACCCTTGCTTTTTTAGTAATTTTGACGTTATTTTTTCATTAATGAAGTCGTTTTTAAAGGAAATGTAAATAATTGTGTCTTACTCAAAAACCCGAAATTAAAGTGATTCAAAAATACAAAATTTTCGCAAAATCGCGAAATTTAAGTGTCGCGAAATATCCGCACCTCAAAATCGCGAATTAACGTGTCGCAAAAATTTCATGTAATTAGGCAGTAGAAATATTCTGGACACCATCAAATACAAGTGAAGCTTGCCTATGGGAACTTGACAGTGATAACGCTCAAGAAATTAACACATTTTTTGAACCGTGAGTCAGTCCTGTCAGTCCCTAAATGTTAAGACTGGAAGCTTTAAGACCCAAGAGTGACCAACATCAAATTTCTCCTGACAAAATCAATTACTTAATAAACAGAAAAGATTATGAGAATTAAGAAAATGATCACCGAAGGGAAATAATTATTTCTTTGATATTTTAACTACATGTACAACTCCCCCAATTAACTTTAAATAAATATTAATATAACTGTTGTTGGCCTGTTCGACTGTATCTGTAATAAGGGAGATCAGTCTGAGGATATTGGAATTATTGGATATTGAAGTTTAAAGGGGTAAAATGTACAGACATAATTTTAATACAAGTGCAGTGATAACAAATTAAACAAACCTTGTCTTCCTGAATGTAATGTTGTTGTTTGACCTTCTCAATGCCCTGGTTGTTCTCACTAAGTTTGCTCTCTTCACCCCTCATTTTTTTATAAATACCTGGCAAAAAAAAATAATTATCACTAGTGGCATACTTTTGGTATTTTGTTCGACTTATTAATCAATCAGGAAGTCTGTATGGGAGAATCTTGATCAGGTTTTTTTTTTCTTGTTTCCTTTTTTCCTTTTCTTTTTTACTTTCACATTTTTATAATATTTAATAGTACTTCATAGCACAAGCAAGTCAGTGTGTTTCTGTAATAATTATGTTTAGACTTTCTGTTACAGCTAGCCTGGTCTAGATGCCAGACTGAGACTAAATGAGAAAATCTAGACCATGTTCAATATCAATTTTCGCCAATCAATGAATTGGTTTTCAGAAGGAGCAGACTAGCTACTACTCTGGTTGAAATGTTTTCCAGGACTGCCGTGTTGTGTTCTTGAATATTTAAAGACACTGAAAGTGAGTGTCCCCTTACTGCTTTCATATTCTACCATGGTTCTTCTCAGGTGATGCTGTTTCTTAATGATATCTCCCTCGTATCGTTTCAGCTCTCTTTCCTCTTGCTTATGCTGTAGCATGTGATCCTAGGAAGAAAAGTGTAAAATGCATTAGTCGAAAATGTTACCTGCAGTTAACTCTTGATCAGTGATACTACACGCACATGTATACTGTGATCTCACTGTGAATCGACACACTGTGATCCATGGCCACATGATTGTGGGAGTAAGTAACTTTAGTCTGCACTTCAGCCTAGTGCCCCATCAGAGAGCCTCTATATGGGTATTTCCGAAGAAATCGAAGACGTGAAGATCACCGCGAAAAAAAAAAAACATCGAAGATCTGAAATGGACCAAAATTCACGCGATCAAAATTTGAACACGCAGATATAAAACTTTTTAAGCAAATGAAAGATCATCACAGTAATGTACTCAACTTAAGCAGTTGAAAAAAGCAAGCCTGAAAAAAAAAATTCAGGCTTGAACGGGAATCGAACCCTGCACTAGTATAGCAGAGGTCATGGGTTTGATTCCCGTTCAAGCCTGAATTTTTTTCAGGCTTGCTTTTCTCAACTGCTTAAGTTGAGTACAATACTGCGATGATCTTTTATTTGCTTAAAATGTATATCCGCAGTACAAATATATGAATTTCATATAAAAACTGTCAAAACTAGTAAACAACAGAAAATATCCGTAATTTCTGAATTTTGGCATTTGACCAGATTTCACGAAAAAGAAAACAAACGAAGATAAAAACGGAGATTTGCTTTAAACAAACGAAGATTTGCAAAAACATTACGAAAAAACGAAGACTGTGGGTACCCATAGAGGAGGCCCTGCCAGGGGGTTCCCGTGTCCCTTGTCTAAATTTAAATATGTGCCATGTCGCTGTTTTATCGCTCTTCATGTCGCTGTCGGTAATTAAATGGAAGGAAAATTGCTTGTCCTTGTCGGAATTTAAGTTTTTTCCAAAAGGGTTGTCATTTGTCGCAATTTTATTAGTATGCTGTTGCTACTTTTTGGGCCATGTCGCTTGTCAGAATTTACCCTGGCAGGGCCTCATAGGGAGGCTCATCAGACCGGAGCTTATTCTGGTTTCCATAGCATGAAGCAAGAAGGAGTATTTTTACTCCCCCTGGTTATGCTAGTCCATTGCAGGGTTATCCCCAACATAATTTTACAATTTGCCAGTACCCATACATACAACATGGCACCTGGGTGGATAAAGGAACAAGGAGAAGTGTCTTGCCAAAGAACATAATGCAGTGCCTGACAGCCAGGCCGAGCTATAATGAACTCAAAATCCAGAGCCCAGCACATTAACTACATGTATTAGGCCAGTGTGCCCCTAACTGTGTGATCACAAGTGTGCTCAATCATGATGTAATATCAATTGCACAAGGTTTTTCTGTGATCACCCTCAGAAGCATGATCAGTACATTCTCAAGAGCTTGATCACATGCAGACCAGATGGTACATATGTTACCAGCTGCAAACAGTACATCAGACATGGAGTCTTCAGTTGATCCTTCGTCAATAACCTCACTAATTGCCTTTAGGAAAATTTATATTTCCTCTCCTCCCCTAACTGATCTTTTTACCCTGCCATGGCCAGTACCAAGCCTGGATGAGAAAGGAGGAAGGTTGGGCACGGGCTAGCAACCTCACCTTTAATGAAGCTGCAGAAACCAACACCAGGAACAAGATGTCAATGGTGCAAGGATTGACGAACCCCAGACTCTGGAAACCCAGCTGGAAACAGCCTTGGGTGAGCATGCACGAAAAGTATTAACTAAAGGTACATTCTCGTCTCTAGAGCCGCTTGTCCCTCTTAGCCAACTGAACCTTGGGCATGAGGAACAAGTGGCTTTGGAAACACATGATTTGATTGGCTGAATCTTCAATAAGAATGAAAATATAAAATTTAGTAAATCAAGTTTTAAATTTCTTTGTTGTAAGGGATTTTACTTTTAATGAGTTGAATGCATTGGCTAGATTTCAATTCACTTTGTTATAAATCTAGCCAATGAAATCAAGTGTCTTCAGAGCCTGACTTGTTCCTCGTGCCCCAGGCTCTGGGGACTAGAATCAACTTCGTTTTACGAGGGTTGCACGTAACAGTCTTCGACTGACAAACCTGTTGCCCTCGGATTCCCGATCGAATTTGAATTTAGAAGTGTTGGTTTTTTTGTGGAGGGAGGAAAACCGGAGAACCTGGAGAAAAACCCTCGGAGCAAGGACGAGAACCAACAACAAACTCAACCCACATATGGCACCGGGCCAGAATCCAACCCAGACCACATTGGTGGGAGGCGAGCGCTCTCACCACTGCACCATCCCTGCTCCCCTAATGAGGTTATTATATTCTTTTAAGTAGATAAATATGGTGTCGGCTCACCTCAATCACTCTCATTTTTTTCTGATGTTCTTGCACATTGTGTTTAGCAGTTAGTGTCACATGAAGCAGTCCATCGCTTCTCCGTGGTGATACAGAATTCCCACCTGGCCTCTTAACCTGCTTGGTGTCTTTACTAGATGGTGACGAGTAGCCTTGTTTTGGTTTTGGTCTAGAAAAAAAAACCTTGTTAAATTATTCTTTTATAATTATTTGTGCCTTAACAACTATTGCCAAAGCACTGTGTTCGGTTTGGCTCAGTACAAGTGTTGCACTTATTATAATATATAAGTAGACAAATATATTTTTAGTTAATTTCTTCATGTAATGCATAGAAAGAAATTAAATTATTTATTTTATTAAAATAATTTAATAGTAAAACAATCTATAATACGGCAGTCCACATACAGTACAGAGGTTGTACATCACACATACCGGTACTCTCGATTCTTGCAGCATTAATATTTAGTAATTTTATCCTCACCTAGATGTTCCAACATCTTGTCGTTCTCCACTTGCTAATGACCTGTAAGGCATTGTTAAAAACATTATTTAGTAATTAATGCATTAATAAAATATTAATGAACATTGTCTACTAGCTGACACCTGTCGAAGATTTTATCAGCTCTTTATCCTTTATCCAATTTTGAATATTTATAATAAGTATAAACCACAAATTTTCAAGTGAATAGCGCTTTTCATGTGCACCAATTGGTTAACTCAGAGGTAATTAGTAAAGTACTATTCACCTTCGAGCATCTAAAGAGAAACAAACTGCCTTCACACGTCACTTTGTTTACTGAAAGTGATGTTTTAGTCTGCAAGTTTTACAACTTGTGGGGTATACTAAAACAATTATTCACCTCAGTGTCAATGAATGTGGTGGATATAACCGAGCCACTTCTATCCACCACCATTCACATCCACTTCGGTGAATAGTTGATAACTAATCGTAAAAAGATTACATGCATGGGATAAAGAAAAATATCTGACTACCCAACAGAAAAAATATATTTTTACATTGTCAGATTGATTTGTCAGATAAAATATATAAATTATATATACTGTATATATTTCATCTGCAACATGAAAAGTGCACTCCTTTCAATTGAGATGACAGCTGCTGGAACAGGATCAGTGATCCAAGGTCACATGGTTCATGCTGTGCACCATAAGAACCAATGAGTCTTGATCTCTGGGCAACGATTCATCGGTTCCTTTGATGCATCATAATCTGAGTGATTTTGGATCACTGATCCTACTCTGGAACATTCCTTAGGAATGCACTCATTGTACACATACAGTCTGTAATGTCAGGGTGTATTATTATCTTGTGGTTTAAATTTGTTTTTAGCCTGTGGCCAAAGTGTTGATCTAATTACATGATTGTGTACATGTAGAAGACTGCAATTTTCATGTGGTATACTGATGAAGAAGATAATATAAATTTATTATTAATGCTGGTTTCAATGTGCTGGTTGGATAAGGAATGAGCATAATGCTAGAAGCAAAATTAATGCACACATGTTTGCACAAATTAAACTGTATATAACAAAAACCTTTATAAGACACTACCCTGCAAGCAGTTGATTTCTCCTACGCAATGTAGCATTTGGCCTACATGTAGAAGAAAGGAGCTACTCACACAAAGCCTGAGTCAAAAAAAAACTTGAGAGAACTCTAAAAATAAATTAAATTTATTTTGAAATGTGAGCTTGCAGGGGGCTAATGTGATCTGAAAACATTTTGTCACTGTCCTGTCCCATCTGTATATCTGTTGTAACATATAGAATACTTTTAGTTTTATTAAATATTTAATTGTGTTGTGCACAGAATTGTCCTGTAGCTCTTCATGATTTTGGAAATAAAACAATGAAGCTTGAATATAACAGAATAAAAGCTTGCATATTAAAATATTGGAAGCTTAAAATCCAGTACCAGTACTTTAATCTTAAAACAAACATTCAGAGTTTTATTCTTAATAGAGATGAAAATTTGATAAAAGCAGAACTACTGGATATTAGTGTTAATCAAACGGTTCGAATTTTTTTCAAGCTGGTATTTTCTTATGCCACCGAAGACTATTTTTTGTACAAATTAAGACACGTTTTCTAAGTTAGATTTAATCTGATATATTCCTTCTAATGTCGAACAAATCCATTATGGTTACAAGTATAAGAAAAGAAAGAAGAAAAGAAAAAGAAAAAAAAAGTCAAAACAATCATTGTTTGTTTCATCATTAACTCGTTATCCGAAACCACTTCAATACCACGGCATTTTATATCGGCGTCCGAATGACCGCGCAAATTTTCCAGGCGCTAAAATTTAATCAAAGCGAGCTCGAATCTTACGGAATCTGTCAAATAATTACCATAAACTACTTATTAAATTAAAACAGCCGTTATCATGAAATAGTTAGTCCTAAATTAAAGGACAAGTTGTGAAATTACACTGTAAACAAAAGAATTCGCTTACTTGAGGAAATTGGCATATTCGTCCCCCTTGGCCGAATCGCCGTTTTCGTCTGAGTGGAATCTCGTCAGATCGGGAGAAGACAAAGTTGCGTATCTCTTGTGCAAGAGTGGCTGTCGTTCAAATGGTAGAACCATTTTATCTCCATTAACGGAACGATTTTGCCGTCAAAACTGCTTCATCCCCGCCAGAACTAGTGCTTCCCTGCTGCTCACCACATTGAACACTTAGTTGTCATAGAGACCATTGTTGACCGCTAACTGGGCTTATCGCGGACTCATTCTGCTCGTTTCTGGTATGACAAGACTCATATGACAGTTTTGTTTGTTCGTCTAATCTGAAGAATAGTCAATACTGGAATAGTCAATACTGGAAATAAAACAACGGCTACTGAAGAGGAAAGCAAGGCAATCAAATCGTGATAAAAGCAAAACAAAGCATGAAAAATTAAACGAAAAAAAATATTAAAAATTCAGTGGCGCACGCAGAAAACTCAGTGAACTGGCGACAAGAGATCACAAGAAGCTTCTGCAATTTTACTCTCTTTTGCTATTAAAAGCGGGTTTGATCGAGAATTATTCAAAATTTTAACTGTTAGCTGCGATCTGTTAAATAAACTGATAGCTGGGACGTCGGCTTTAATTTTAACGGAGAGTCGAGAAATCCCCGAAAATTCTAGATCTTTTAGCTTCTGATGACTGAGATTTCAGCCCGCCGTTGTTGTTGTTTGGTAACCTTTCGAATTACAAATGAAAACTGCTTATTTGCAATCTTGTTCCAGGAACCACCTTACAAATAAAGAGGCAGTGACTGAGTATATATTCTGTATGACTTTTCGATTCAGACGGAAGTAGGCAAAGGTGTGTTCTTAGAGTCTAAAACGGCCAGGTAATATATTAGGATACTGAACGATTTTTTATCAAAATCAGAAAATATAAAATGATCTAGATATTCATCCAGATCATGAATCTCAACGGCTTGTAAGGCCTGTAACCCTGCCAGATGTCATTTGGGCTCCTCGCCCAAGTTGCGCATAAGCGCGTGGGGATTCAGAAAAGAGGAAAAATGAGATTTTAGAGGGAGCAAGACATAGTACACGTGGAAAGCGAAGTTAAATAAACCGTGTCGCGGGTCAGGGATGTAGCTTCAAAAAATTAGCCTTAATTGTTTTGGGGCTTTTCTATTTTATTATTTTATTTATTTTATTTTATTTTTTTGCTTGTCTGTTTGTTTCTTACTTTTCCCATGCCTTAGCTCTTCAAGGTTAGACCAGAGTGAAACAGAACAGCACTACAATTCTTTTTTTTTTTTTTTTTCATTTTTCCCCTTTATTTTAGCCCTTACTTATATACATATTAGATAAGAATCATTAATTACATCGATGGGTATATAATTAAGTATACAGTAAAACCAACCGATAGGTCGGTTGGAACGGTGAGAGATACAATGTTTAGAAGCAGCCGAGTATAAGCAAATGCAATCAAAGGTCTCTGCCACGCGCCAGCTATGCAAAAATACCGTCTTTTCTTTTTCAAAGTTGTTCAAATATATTATTGTGATCCAGACATTCGTAAATAACTAGCCAGTTGCCTAAATGCTCGTCCTTCAGACGTCCTAATATAAAGCTAATAAAACATTGCTTAGGTAAACAGCCTAAGGGCTAACTATAATTACATCTCCACACATCTTTTGTCAAAACATTCGGTATTTTAATAAAGAGGAAGCTAGAACCAATTTGCCAATTATGTTTGTTTAGTCTAAGGTTAAGATATTTGTTTTACAAATTCAATCTTTCGTTTCGGGCAGTACTTCATGTTATAATTAACTGGATGTCTTAACGCTTCTCTCGGGGACTTCAGTTAATTTTACTTAGGTCCTGTCAGTCGTTGACTTCTTGGCAGTTTGAAGCCGCGGCCAGGGCGATCCTTGTTTGAAGGCGGGATACCTTGGCGCTGTTCTGGCTTCTCGGGCACTTTTAACTCCTCCAAACGTATTGCGTCTTCTAATTCTCCGAGCCCTGACTTCTGATGGGGGTGTGCTTCTAAATGGCAATTAATGAATCAATGACAATGCATTAGTTTGAGATCAAGTAAGATCCTAAGAAGCTACAAACAAGGCAGGCCGCGACAACGGAAGAGGCAAGATCCAGTCAATTTATAATTAAGCGTTCTTGCGAGTCCCTGCTTCGAACCCCTTTGAGTGCTGCGTTCTTTCCGACATGCAACACTAATTTGAGCCGCCCTTTTGCAATAATTGTGCTTATAAAGGACGATTAGGATTTCCGGTAGACCGATTTTCATTTTAGTATCTCAGACGTTTTACAGTTGGCGCGCGTAGTTGTTAGGCATACAAATTGGTCTTGAAATTTCGTAAAAACCTGTAAACTACATGTCGAAATAGTAATTATCGATAAAACGCGATGAACAAAAACGATAAATAAAATAGAAGGAAAAAATGGATCGCAGATGATCAGAAATTAATTTGACAAGATCGAACTGAGAATGAAGCAGAATGAAGCAATAATGTGCTAGACATTATTTCCGAATAATTAAATGGCCTCAGCTGAGGAGAATCGAAAAAACAGTTAAACTCCAAATTTCTATTTTCTACAGTTTACGTTTTGACGAAATCTTTGGTTATCAAATGCATGTAGAAAAGAAATCATATTACGGCGTTGATTTATTGATATCTAATTTATTGTCGTCAGTGACTGGATCGCGAAATGATTGTTTTGTAAATTATGCCGGGTGTCCATTGTAAATTCGAGACTTTGCAAGACGGCGAAACTGATATAATTTCTGCAAGCCCGAGACATTTTTAGCCTTGCAAAGAACCGAGACTCAGAGAATTATTCCCAGAAAAATTCAAGATGACGAGACCCCTGAAATTTGACAAAAATTCTGCGAGACACGCATTTGCTTGAAGGTCCACTAACCACTCCTTAAATTGATTAGAAAATCCAATTTTATAACGGTTTGTCGTGACAAATAGTTAAATAAGTACCCGATATTAACTGTCGCCTAGGACCGTTCAAAAGGATATAAGAAAGCCATTTACTTAGACTCAATTTGAAACACCGTGAGCAAATAATTTTCTAATGCCCAAAATTGAATCAAGAGCGCAGATATTCTGTCGCCGGCGCACGTTACGATGCTGCGCTTAATTAATTTTACAAACAACGACCTGATAAACACGCACCTCCGCTGGAGATAAAAGTGCTCTCCAACCAAAACATCGCAATTGCAATCAGGAGAAAAACTTTGAGTGCCTTCATCTCGTATCAGCTACGAACCGTTGTATTTTCTGTTCTAGCTCTAAATCACAAAGCTCTCACACAAATGTCTTCCGCCTTCTAACTCTAAACTTCCTTCAGCAAAGGGTACTTAGGTATTCTGGTTCAAACGCGTTTGAAGTCACAATAAAAACTAATAACCGTAACTAGTACAAAAGATTTTGCATGGCTGGGTTATAATCCATGACATAGCTGTCAACTGTTTAAAGAAGTAGACAATGAGTCAAGTTTCTTTATATCATGGTTGTTTTGACATTTTTGATAATCATATAATTTTTACATTCGTGAACGTGATCGACGTTAGGATTCTGCAAATTGACCTCTTTCTAGCCACTTTGAATTTGGTTTAGAGTTCCGCTATAGAGTTCCCTACAGAAGTGATATATTGCAATACGTTACCTTAAAACATTGAAGCTAGGAGAGTTTTAAAATTAAAGTGACCAAATAGCTAAAAGTTGTCAAAAACGCATTTTCTTTTTATTCATGACGGAACCTAATTTAATGTCTGCATAGTTAGTACAGGGGTCCCCTCTACTAACTATGATGTCTGTAAGACTACGCGAGTCACTAGCAATTCACGGAAGTTTATGACTGCAGAGGTCTTTAGGTCCAGCGTGGAAATTTGAAGGGGACGCGACTACAAGCGTTTCAGAAAATTATCAACAAACCTAAATTTTGTCAGACGGAAGCATAGTATGTTTGGCACAGCAAATTCAACGAGCAAGAAACGCGAGAAACTTTCTAAATTTATCGCCGTCCTTCGAATCAGCGGCTTCTAAAGCTTCGCGCTGAATAAAAATCTCCTCTCCGCACGGTGCTTTTTGGGTTTCCTCCTTTTCAACAACCAGTACAGTAACTTATTTAAGTCTTAGTTTAGTACGGGGGTGGATAATTCCGATAATGCTACGATAATAAAGCTGCGTATAGGTCCCGGAGGCGCAAATGGTTTCCTCATAAAGGTGCGCGACATGAGGTAATGATACCATATGGCGTTAGAATTACGTCATAATTTCCGATCAGCCGCCATTTTAGATCCACGATCCCAGATTTCTCGATTTCCACGACGTCGGAAAACTACCAAACGTAATCGAAATCAATAATATACAAATCAAAAAATATTTTTAAAATGTAAATTAAAGCAGCTTCAAATAAGGATTTAAAAAAGAAAATCCTGCAAATGCCTATGAAAGCATCACGTTTACACAGAATGTAAAGCCGGGTTAACATTGGCATTTTGTATATGACAAATATATTTGATCGTGTAGATGACATAACAATTTTTTTTCAACAGCCCAAAGTTTAGTACCCCAGAAATGACCTTGAACAGTAGAGATACGTGTTTACAGTGCTCAGTGGAAGTTTGGGAGATTGGGGACTACATATGCTGACGCAATATTTGCCACATTTTATGTGACGAGCAATTTTTGTATGTGACAACTTTTATTTCAACAAATAAATTTGTCACATTAAAACTGACCATTTTTTCTCATCTACACGAGTAAATAAAACTAATTGTCACATAAAAATTGCCACATAAAAATTTCTTGTGGGGAGGGGCGAATACCCTTAACCCGGTTCCAGTTTAGATTAAATCATTCAAACAAGTTCTGACAGAAACTATTTTTTCTTCCTTTGTCAGCTGTACCCTTCTAAAAAGTGAACTTCATCAATTCAGTATTTTATTAGTTATTTATTATAATTTTAATAGTATATATAAATTATAGTTTATTATTTCACTCATTATTTTTTTAATAATATACCTTTTTAATTACTACAGTAATATTACTGAAAATAATACATAGACTATCTTTCTTTACGACGCACGTTCTTGTTGCTATTCTGGTACTCAAAGGCCGCGATCCGTTCAGTCGCCACTGGCCTGGTGGGTGTTCGTTTTTTGTGCTCGCATATTGTGCTCGCATTATTTTTAGTGTGCTTGTGCTCGCGTCTTTACAAGTGCTCGCACACTCGGCAGTGTGTTCGTTGCTCGCAAGGCTAACCTCTGTTAATGCCTGTGCTCGCAAAGGAAAACGCTGTGCTCGCATGCTCTCAAAGACCATTCGATACCCTACCATGCCAGAAATCGTTTTTCTTGGTTCTGACCAGAAAGGACCGCAGCCGCTGGGACGTGAATGATTTGTTTTACTGCTAAGGCTACAGGCAGCAGTTTGTCCTTCAAGTTCACTTACAGTACCCTGGCCTTCATAACAAAATGCACTGAGCAACAATTGGTGTATACGTTTTAACTTTGGTACTCATTTTATATGATATATTAGGGACGGACCATTATTTTTTTGGAGGGGGGGATGAAAAATATTGAAAAAAAATTGTTTGCAGGGCCTGGAAAGACAAAATAAATTGTTTGCAAACACGATATGTATAACAAAGAATAGTAAGAATTTCGAAAAAAAAAAGTTTGCAGAGGTGCATAAACTACAAAAAAGTTTGCAGAGGAAAATTTTTCATCTTCCCCCCCCCCCCCCCGGCCCCCCCCTCTAAGAAAATAATGGCCCGTCCCTTACGGTCAGTTTTCAAGGACGTAATTGCTTCCAAGGAAGAAAAACTTAAAACAGGATTTTTATTTTCGCGTACACAGAGTCGATGTACACGGTCAGTTGCCCGGCCGTCTGAATTGTTTAACTTGCTGTCGATTTATTTATTAATTACTATCGCTATTATTAATATTATAGAAAATCAAATCTCCTTGATAGCAGTTCGTCCAACATTTTCTTCACCTGAAAGAAAAACAATACGGAGATTAAAAAATTGAAATCCCAGATGGCGAATCCAAGATGGCAGCTTATTTGACATCATGATGTAATTGTCACGTGATGTGAAGTTATCATCCAACGTGACGTACATTTAAAGATAGATTTTCGGACATACTATATATCCTCCAAGTTTCATTGTGATTGCTATCCTGGAAGGGGATCAGAAAACGCCCGATTTGAATAGGGTTAGAATAGAAAAAGGAGACACCATTTGCAAGTACAGCAATGGGCAACAGGAATATAGTTATCTTCGTGTGATTGCTCGTTTCTTTGGCTGTTCTTTTTCTTGGTTCTACCTTGATGTCGTGAAACCTCCGAATTTCAAAATGCTGTACTTCATAAAAAAAGGATGCTATCAGGATGATATCGTTAGAAGAACCTTTAAATTTGCACAAGGCTAGTTGAATAGCTTTATTTTCCGTTATTATAGTATAACTTATTCTTACTAATTTTCGCGCGTACTTAATTTCGCGAAAATTCGAGAGCCGAATTTCGCGAGTATTAATTTTCGCGATTGCAAGAAAAAAAAGAGGAAAAGTGTATTAAATTTCGCGACTTTGTCAGTGTCCTATGGGTTAGTCATACCATCACTAAGGAACCACTGGAAATATACACAGGTCTGGCTCATTGTAACTTCAAGGAGCTCGAGCCTGCAAACGGAAACTTCAGTGGCTGTACTTAAGAGGTTTTGAACTAATTTACAAGCTCGAAACAGTAATCAGAGGAAGGTTGCTAGTCAAAAACAAGACGGAAAGACATTTTTAAAGGTAGATAGTTGCAGTTCCAAACATTTAAAATTTTTATTGTTTTGATATAAAATATGGGATTAATTTTCGCGTGTCAAAATTTTGCGCAATGTTTTTTTCGCGCGTACTAAATTTCGCGATTATTTTGAAATCGCGAAAATCGCGAAAATTAGTATTCGCGAAAAATAGTAAGAATAAGGTATATAATATATACTTTACCTTTTCATGACTAAGAGTAGCTCGATAAAGATTTATTTCCGTTTCTCTCAAAAGGGCCAAGTATTGAGCTGCGGTGAGCTCAACCTCCGTATCGTCTTGCTCGTCCTCCGTATCGTCTTCTCCCTCCAATTCACCATTCTCTTTTTCCTTGTTTATATCACTTTTTATTTCATCTTCTTTTATATCGTCGTTGATCTCGCTTGCTTGTTCAGAATTGCTACTTTCTTGCAAATCCTCTAGCGTGGTTTGCCTGGAGTCGACAGGGCTTTTGTTATCTTCTTGTGATTTCCCGTCTTCGTGGCTAGCGCTGTTCCCTTTCTCCGTTTCAATGCTTGTATCATTTGTTTTCTCTGGATTTTTAACATCGTCGTTCTTACTGGAATTCTTTGGCTCAAACCAGAAATTTACTGATATCGTGTTGCTAAAAGAAAACGAAAAAATCACCAAACATTACTACTGTGCTGAGTGCGTAGTTTGTAACTATGAAGAAAAAGGTATTGAACAGTACTTTTATGTCGTACAAGCTTGTCCTAACTTTAAATTCTGTGTGACCATTCCAACGAAATTTATGCAGCGGTAATTTCATGCAGTACTGTTTATTTTGCTGTAAAGTCCAGGATTAAACTCTAGCTTGCATTGTGTACATTCAAAAATTAAAGCTATTTAATCAAGAGTACTTTCACAAGGTACTGTTCATTATATATTCTGTACAAGGTGCCTCGATCTAACTTTTAAGTCTGTGCGTGGAACCCTTGCGTCTGACATTTCAATAGAAAGCTATTTGCATTTTTTTTTTCTCCCCTTTATACCTATAAAAATAACTTAGTTGGTACTGTTTTTTTTTTTTATTACATTGCTAAAGAAGGTTGTTTTAACTTCTTTTAAGCGCGTGGAAGGGCGGGGCAGGGGGGTAGGGTACTTTATATTGTAGGCTATTTTGTAATAACGGTTACTCAAGTGAAACCTTTGGAAAAGACAGATATACGAAGGGTTTCTTTTGTATAGTTATATAAAAGGGCGGTAAAGGTTTTGGGACCTCTCCGTATGAAATTTCGTTGAGAACTTAGTCCTCTCCCCTCTCCGCATCGGGGGAGGGGGGAGTGTATGAAGCCCTAGTGAGTGACCATTCAACTGAAAGCTCAAGTGTACTTCCACGTATATTGTAAAACTGTTTGAGTTTCAATATTTTAAAGATATAATTTATAAGTTATTCATTTCAAATTCTGAAACCAAAACCATTAATTACCTGTGCATCTCGCTTTCGATGTAATGCCACCAGAAATTTGGAATATAAAGTACCTCTCCAGGCTCAAGGGCTACCTCCATACCTCTGATCTCACTAAACCGGGGGAACCTGTTTAGGTCCGGGTTCTCGAAGTCCAGCTTCAAAGAAGAAGAAACACACATATTTTTTTTATTGGTTTTGCTTAGTGGCATAGTTTGTTTGGGACAGCAAAATAAAGTTCCAAATTAAATTACAGTGAATCGACAGTGACCGGCCCTATCCCTCACCCGGTGGCAAGGAACTAAGAGAGAATCGAGAGTGAACAGGCCACAGGCTAGGGGCATTCTCTATTTCAATCAAGTCAATCGATGAATCGTTTTCTATTGGAAATCCGCGAATCTAATTGACTCTCTTTCTTTTCGCTACCGAAAGAACACGCTCAGTCCTACACACTTTGCTCTTTAAAGGGAAAATTATCCTTGATTTTTGGCTATAAAATTGTAGGCTTTTGACTGCAATCCTTGCGAGTATCTAGTAAAACAACTAGACTACTCGCTTCTGTTTTCCACAGTCAACTCTACAACGCCTCGTTGACTCTTCGCTCACAGGAAACTTGAATTCGTAGTGTGATATTAAATATATAGTATGTATAGTCTAATTTATTTTTTATTCAGGTTCGGGTGCAAAATTAAACTCATCAAAAAAATATTTACCTTCTTTGCAAACAAGACTGACTACAAAGGAATATTAACAGCTCAATACGAATCTTACCTGCGTTTGACGATCGTGAGGATGTCCAACGGGGTAAGGGTACAGTGAACGAAAATAATCCGGGCTAAAAAGTATGACACGCTTCCGGCCAAAAATCTGCAGGGGAAAAAACCTATATGAAATAACAGTTATCCACAAGTTTTCCGTAAGTTTGAAACACATTGATACTACCAGGCCCATTTGTTTTTTAATAAAATCTTCTGAAATATTGCCCATACAGCGAACTTTTATAGGATCGCAACATGAACAAATATGAGTCATTTTGTAACCATGCACAAAAGGACGTGCTAAAAATGAGCGAAAAATGTCTTAAACTATGTATACAAACTTTATCGCAGGGGGAAGGGAGCAGAAGGCGCGAACCTGAGAGCATGTAATATAAGATATCTACCAGAAGAGAAGAGGAGAGGACGGGGCCGCTATTCACCGTTCGAGGTGGCGGGAACCATGCAAGAGCAGTTGGGAATAATTCAACTACTGAGGGACCTGAGCGCAAATAGCAGGAGGGTCAATGATTTTTATGTAGGGGCAAAAAGAGGGCGAAATAAATTCATGCACGTCATTGAGGGAGATTTAAGGTGGTGAGCGGGTAAGAGGGGGAGGCTCAGCAAAAAAATATGCTTCAAAGAGGAGACCAGACAAGAACATCCTCCCTCAAGGGGTCATAGCAAAAGCAGGCCCAAGGCCGCTCGGTGCTCGCGGTGGGCTCGTTTGCTCGTGGTTGCTGTTTTTAAAAGTGCTCGCATGCACGTTTCGAGGCAGTTTTTGTTGTTGCGCGAAGTAAAAACCTCGCATTCGCGACTTCGCTACCTTCCATTTCACCCCCTCCCTCCTCCCCTCCGTGTCCTCCTTTTCAACTCTCTTTTCGGTGTTTGGATTACCCTATGAAACACTGTCTCTTCTGCTCATCTCCTCCTCTCTCTCCACCTGTGTATCTCTAAACACTTCTCTGTTTGATATATTACTTCCCTGAAATCAGACTTGTGACTTACCTGAACGTAAAGATTTTCCAAGATGTCGAAATGTGTGGGTGTGACGACATCAGGCATTCCAACCAATAACATGTTAGTCAGTTCTTCGCCCCAGTCCATGCGCCTAACAAGGTCAAGAAGCCAGGTGTAATTGAACGAGTCAATGTCTTCAAGCATCGACGAACTTACACCCTCTTGAAGGTACAACAAAGACTGAAACAAGAAAAAAAAACACGACGATTAATTAAACGGCTTAAGCTTAACGGCCTTTTATTGATTAAATTCGAGGCAGGCAAACAAGTTTGTAAGTTTTCATGGGGTGTTTTTAGGAGTGTTGACCATTTGTAAGACTTGCTCTAAGTCTCTAAAGCGAGCTTTAAAGTGGCTATGTCACGCAATTTTAGGCAACTTCGGCACTGACCAGCTGGAAATAGAATTAACTGAAATATCACAATAACAGCTTAAAACTGTAGAAGAACTCAAAAGATACACAGGAAGGCCAAAAAGTGGCATGGCTGGGCAAAATTCATGAAGATTAAAACGGATTGCGTTCGGGTAAACTTGAAAAACGTCGGCCCGACTTTTTTCAAGTTTATCTCAATTCTGTATGAATGTGTCATCTACAATGCTCGAAAATCATCCTTGTTTGTTATGTGGCGGTGATTTAGCCAATACAAGACTTTTGTTCTGCCAATTTGAAGTTTAGAGTTCTTAATTAGCGAGAATAACTAATTATTACATCACCTAAAATACCGTGACATAGCCCCTTAAATGAGATAGGCAATGAGAATGGCCAAACCAACCAGAAAAAAAATTAGAGGACTTTGAGCCGCAAAATTTAACCATTTGTCAAAAAGAACCATTTGGGACGCCTTTTTCTTCAAAATCAGGCGTCTAGGCGGAGTTACAAAGGCTAGGGGAAAGTGTTGTGGTTATGAAGAAGTGTGACGAAAAGAAAGACGCGTGGAAATAGCTTTGCAATATCGACTTGCTAATAAGAGGAAATGGCTGCCAAAAAAAGGGGAAAGTTTTCTTAGGCCTGAGATTTCATGGGCTATTATCAGCACAATTTCAGAGCGGCAATTTGTCAGTTAAGGAGAACAAGAGAAAAAAATGATTTTCTCTTCCAACTCAATTTTCTGTGACGTGCAAAAAGTAAATTGCAAGAAAATATTTTTTCCTCGACGGATTTATTTTTTATATTAATTTTAGACATTAAAATATATGTACTTTACCTGGAAATATGCTCGACTCCCATTATTAGCTTTCTCGAGCTCTTTCATTAGCGTCGTGAAATTACTGAAATACAACAGCTGCTTTGTGGTCGGGGGTTTAAAGTCTTTATAAGCGCCTTTGATTAAATCCCCATCATAATAAAGAAACTTTCTAGTCTGTGATATATAGGCCGTGTGGTCCTCGTCCTGTAGGTTCTCTGCTAGGTACTCTATGGTCCATTTTAAAGTGGAGCTGTGGAATGTACAGTTATCAAGGACCACGGGTAGCTGTAAACATGAAAAAATGTATTGTTAGTTAGGGGAGAAATTCACTGACATGAAAAGAACGAAAACATATCCTCAGTCGAAGTCTACACTTTCGTCTGTAGATAGGCGGAGTTTATAGCTAAGACAATAAGAATTTGACAGAAAGGTCCTTGACTTCGTTGTTCCAGGTCTCTGATTTTGCGCTTGCGTGTTTCTGACCAACCAAGTGTGCTTTGGCCACAGTAAGTGAAAATGGGCATACGTTTGTTTGCCCAAGATCATACACTTTTATAATTACAATATTCCATTCATCGCTTTATTCACAGTTCTGAGCAAGAAGTCTCAGAAGCCTTTCTAGGTTCCCCCCCCCCCCCCCCCCCTTACTAACAGTTAATACTAACTCAGGCGAAGTATGAAACTATGAAAATCTACGTTAATTTATCAATGTAATGTAATAGGGCAAGAAACAAGCTACTGTCCTATAGATTCATTATTGTTTCTAGAAAATAAAAGTCATTGTAGGTTATCACTGTAGATTCGATCCGTTGTTGTTGTTAGAAAATAAAAATTCCTTTTATAAATGCACTGAAATTATTTCTTTTTTTTTTACCCCTTGTTGAAGAAATTGCATTGCCTCCTCGTCAAAACAGTTTCTTCGTGGAATAGGATCCACTGGAAACGAGTAAACTCCACGGAATCTTGGGTCGCCGTTATTGTGCATCTGGTATTTATGTTCGCCTTTATCCGCTCCATTTAAAGCACCACAGATATGTGTTTTGGACTTGTCATCAGGTAAATTACTACTTTCGTAGATTTTATCAGCAGCTGAGGAGACAAAGAAGGAGCGTTATGTATCAATTTTTACCAAATCTTTTGAACCTTCCCTACGGGACAAAACGATGAGGACTGGTACTATATATTTATCTGTAGTTCTGAGCGCGCAAAAACCTATTTAACATAACCAAGAGAGGATGATCATCCTCTCTTGCATTAACTGAGCCAATTCTCGCGCGCTGATTGGCTAATTTTTATTGTCAATAAGAGTACAGACGCATGAAACTTGTTGCTGACGCAATCAGCGAAGGTTTTGTCAAACTTTTCAGCACTGATTTGATTTAGCGCTGTACTTTAGACTTCAATGAGGCGAGAATAAAATATTGTAAAAAAAAAACGATTTTTTTTTTTGTTTTAAATTTTAAAAAGAGGAAATTAAAAAAAAAAAAAAAAAAAAAAAAAAAAAAAAAAAAAAAAAAAAAAAAAAAAAATTTTTTTAAAAGCGCGCTAAAACAACTTGTTTTTAGGTTTCCTACAACACAAAACTAGCAAGTTGGGCTTTCAAAAATCTGTAGGAAACCGTACATAGTCCCTTCAAAACTTTAGAGCAAAAAGATGAGGATGTTTATTGAGGATTCAGACCTGAAAATCGGCGGTGAGCGGGAATGTGTGCTGTCAATGAAATTAAGAAACTAAAAGCGTTTTAGCGGATTATTTTGTGAACACTTTTCACTGGATTAAATGTTAGTTCAACAATTCGAACTTTCTCTTGTATTTCCGGCGGTATTCTTACCAATTTTTTAATTCACGAGCCTGTGAGCTTACGCCTGTTTTATGCGTCTGTCCCGTTATTGATAATAAATTGCGTCACAACATTGTCATTTCCTCAAATGTGAATCAAAGTTATAGCTCCCATTGTGCTAGATCAGTTACCTGAGTCGCTGTTTTGATGACACGTCTCTAGATGGTCACGTGACGTTTTCTGAGAGGCTGTTGTGCAGCACAGAAGCCAGACGAGCGCAATGGACATGCGCAGAAAAGTTGGACCGTGTTCCATCTTTCACGCGATTTTTCTGTAAAGTAACTACATAAAATACTGCATTATAGCACCAGGGTCTTAATATACGTTTGATCAAAGTACACAGGCTGAACAAATTAAACGTTACTTTTCAGAAAACGCTAGGCTGGGACGCGCAATCTCCGATTCTATACTCGTTCCTAGTTCTCTTTTTGCGAGAAAATTTTACGACGCAAGGTATGGAGGGAAGGTGGGATGGAACCGCAACTTGAATTATTTTCTTTTTTCCTTGAGAGACGACTCCGGTCGAGGGAGACCTACAAAGTGGATTTGTTGAGCAAAAAGAATTAGCACTTATAGTGTGAAACATTAGGCAAAATGTTGTAAACTTCCGTACGGGGGACGACTCTGCTTTATCCAGTGAAAATTGATTGAACTCACGATTTCCGCAAACAGAACGAAAAGTGGTACATGCGGTAGCAGACGGAAAGATAGCAAAACAAAACCAAAACAAACTGAATCAATAACAAAATAAGAAGACTTCTTCTGTGTGAAGTGGCCAGCATGAAACAACGTGGCGTTCTCTCATGGCGTATTACTGACAGCCAAAAAGTTTTTTTTGTTCGAAAGAAACTCTTGGAGTGACTGATTTGACGATGACATCCAGAAATCGAAAGCTACGACCAGCTGTGTTTCCGACAAAAAAAAAAATGATAAAAAGCAATTTCGAAACTTTTCGCTTCGCCAGCACTTTTATAATCATAGAATTCACTGCGATAATTTTCATATCACGAATTTTAAAACAAAGAGAATCTTATCACGTCTTGCCGTACAGAAGAAAACTTATCACTTGACGCGATAAACCTTTTACCGCGCGTAAATCTTAAAACGTTCTCTTTATATACAGAACAATTAAGCACCATTCACGAAAACCACTAGCTTTAGTAACTTAATTTACTTAACTTTTATAGTTTTAAAGGACATCTGACGCGTAAATGCTTTTTCCTTTTAATAATATTGAACTAATGCAGAAGTGTGTTCTTTGCAGTTTGAGTAACATTTCTATGCCGATCGTTTCTGTCAGTCAGCCATCTTGGCGCGAAAACCTCGTTCATTGCGGACGCCAGCTGGTTTTTCAGTTTTCAATCGTTCGTGATCCCCAAAATCTACGCATAATAACCTCATTTAATGAATGCGTAAAACGGCCGGTTCTGAATATTCAATTTAAGCAACCTAGATATCATTAATCTGCTTTGTTCAAAAACAAATGAACTGGGACAAATGAACTGAGAGTGACCGAAAAAAAAATGTTTTCATCAAATGCGGCAGAAATGGCTACCAGCGCCGTTTGTCTTCTCTCTTCAGACCTATTGTTTTATTGTTTTTCTAAATGTGTAGTTTGCTTATTCTGTTTGTATTGGCCAATAAAACGAATCCATCTCTTTATAAACACAGCAATCAAAATTAATGGTATATTCTATTTTAAAGACACTTTGTAGACTCGATCGTTTAGGATTTATACGCGGCACCTTAGCCCGTTAATTCTCGATGTTTAGCCCGCCTTTCTTGTTTAAATTTATCTGGCAATATGGTATATATAGAGAACTCCTTTCAGTCAAACGGTTTTTGAACGGTAGACAGGGAGATATGCAAATCAAACAATATTTCGCTAAAAGAAGTATTAAATTGAAGAAATATCGCCGGCCTTATGCCAGTTGCACTTGGCGAATTTTTAAATCCAGAAAAAATTCTGGTCGTCATTCAGGAAAATATTAAAAAAAAAAAAAATTAATTTCACGTCTATACATTTAGAGAAAAATTCAAATATTTGGAGTTTTCGAGTCAGACATATGCTGGCTTCAATTCTGTTGTTATTCACAGTAAGAAGTACTTAGTTGTGAGAAATAAAGATTTGATAAAAGAAGTGAATTTAAAGTTCATCGTAGCCAGAAAACATGCAAAAATAAGGCACACGAAAAACAAGCCATAAAATATGGATTTACCTTCAAACAGCAAAACCCCTTGCCGAACACCGTTTAAAGATACGAGGAAGCATTCAACTAAATGCTTGGTTTGAATAAAATGATTTTGTGGATGAGAAGAGAGAGGAAATATAAGAACCGTGTCCATTTAGCTCTTGGCAAAACAGTTGGTGATTGCATCTTGAAGTTTCTCAAAACAACTTACCTTTCTGTCATAAATTAAGAGCGTCCAAATCCAAATGCTTTTGTGACGACTGAATTCGTTTTGTAGTTTATCGCACAACCCTCGAAAATGGTCTAATAATCCTTTAGTTCCGAACAGGAATTGTTCAATTCTTTCGTTTGAAGCCGGAATTATCACCAAGTTTACCGTGCGCATATGAAAAGAGGAAGCTTCGCCGCTAATTTATTTATTTTATAAGCACCTGTCAGTCTCCAAAAGGCGACAATAACTTGTGAATTGATAACCGGCCGTGCGTATTGGTATAGCCGACCTATGAAGTTGTCGACCAGCCATGACAAGACCTGTCTAAACTTACCGGAAAACAGGAAAACTTGTACTTCAGACAATTTTGAAACGCATCTGAACGTGAGAGGCGAAACAAAAGAAAACTTGAATTTGAAAATAGAACTTGCGTGCTCGCCATTAGTAGCTTAAATATTGTAATATTTATTCCTTTTCGCCTCCGAAAGTAATCAAAATTAAATTAATTTCCTGCTAAAATGCAAGTAAAACGTTTGTAATGTGCGCAATGAGAATCAAAACATAATACATATATATTTCTCACTGAGTAAAAAAATTCTCTATCGATAAAATACACAATTTGAAAGGTCCCCTCTATTTTTTGTGTGTAGTTTTTTATTTCGATCACCAACTTATCACGAAACGGAAATATATTATCGCAATTTTGTATATCTCGATATAATACTACTCTAGGTTACTTAGTCACTACTAATTTTTAACCAATGGGTGTTTTCCCCCTATTATTTATCTCGTAAAAAAGGGGGCGCGCGCGCTTGGGGAATTTTTATTTTTTTTTTTTAAATGTAAAAAAAATTTGGTTTTGGGTTGAACTATTTTAAAAAAAAAAAAAAAAACCCCCCCCTTTTTTAATGGGAAATAAAACCGGCTGCGCCTCGTTGACAATTTGCTCATAGAAAACTCGGGCTTGTAGTCTAATTGTTAAGATTTAGCCGTCTAGTTGTAATCGACACCGACCAAATGGCATCAGTACAGTCTTGGTGCAGACTAAATGGAATGCGGCCTCTGGCGACAAAAGAATGATTAAAACATCAGACTATCAGAGAGTTGTATCGCCTTAGTATGTTTTCAAATGCGGCGAATGAAAAAAAAAAAGCGTAAAGTTTTACTGTTATAAATTGTCATGACTTGCCGGTTTGGGAATTATATGGGGCTTAAGGAGGCTCGATGTAGTTTTTTTTAGCCCTAGGGTGGTCGTTTTGAAAATGAAAATTATCAAAGGAGCCAATTTTCGATTTTTGCCAAAATACCCCATAATCATTTTAGAACATTATGGTGTATTTTGGCAAAAATCGAACATCGGCTTCCGGATAATTTTCATTTTCAAAATAATCAACCTAGCGCTAAAGAAACTACATCGAGCCTCCTTAACAACGCTCAGGAAATATGAAAAGCATTTTACGATTTTTTTTTTAAAAAAAAAAAAAAGGGGGGGTTTTTTCAAAAATGATAGTGGTAATAGATTTTTTATAATTTTTTTTTTTTAAAAAAATCTCCTTTTTTATTTCCAAAAAAAAAACCAGTTTGAGTTTTTTCGTTTTGTGTCATTTTCACACATTAGAAAAATAAACCGCCGTGAAAAATGTCGAACCAACAATAACTTTAAACACAACGTGAATGTGATTTTTTTTTTATTTCATCCGAGAAAGAAATAGTTCATGTATATGAATGGCCCAAAAGACCTGACCTTTTTTGTATTTTACATTCAAAGAAAAACGAAAAACTCATTAAAAGGAAGAAACTATACAGTCACAAAAAAAGTGACGAGGCAAACGAGATTTATACAGTGAAACGTAATGACATGTTTTCCAACAATGCTATTTTTTTATCTATTTATTTCCTACATAGAGAAATATATTTACATTTCAAATTGTTCATGGAAGTTAAAGTGGACACTAATCTGTGCATTACGTCTTTCTGCGTGTAATGTGATCGTAAATCACTACTTGAGTATATTTGGCTGTTTCAATCGAGATTCGAGCTGAGTTGTCCCCTGGTGTCAACGCCTGTTGGAGAAAAACAATAACAGTGAACAAAGAATAAGAAGTTTAAAGTCTATTAGGTTCTCCAAATGGATCTTCATACCCAATTTACATATTTAAAAATAATAATAAAAAAAAAAAAAATAATAATAATAATAATAATAATAATTTACATGGTTAAAAATGAGAATTACATGTAAAGACAACAATTTAATTACAACATTACTACAGTAAAAACCCGCGTATAAGAACCTAAAATTTAAGAACCTGTTAGGCTAAAAATTTCATTTTAAACCCCCTTTTCATAAGAACCTATTTAGCCTAAAATTTTCAATAGGTTCTTTTTTTACAAAAATGAAGGCACAGATGAAAATACGAAAAAAAAAAATAGTCTACACATGCATGCTAGTACTTTGGAAAGATAAATTTATTGTATGGTTATCATCTAAACTGTAATTTAGATATTTAAATAATACAGCAATATATTCTATATTACATATGCCTTGTAGTAGTTATGACTTATCTGGGCTGATAGCTAGTGTCCCTACCAAATTAAGAACCTATTTAGGAACCTAAGTAGCCTAAAATCCCACTAAATACCATTTCTATAAGAACCTATTATTTTAGGATAAGTTGGAAAAATCTAGGTTCTTATACGTGGGCTTTTACTGTATACGAGAAAGTCTATATAAAAATACAATAAAAACGATTCAGAGAAGTTTAAACTTGTCGTTTAGCCAGCTGCTCAAAAGTGCTGATTTCAACTGATTTTTGAAAGACATTATATATCTACAGTTCCTTTACTCTTATGAAAGAGAATTCCAGATAGTAGCTCCGCGGAACAAAAACGATTGTTGCGCCAGAACAGTTCTGCATTTAGGCAGTTGAAGGCTGTCTCTATTCCTAGTAAGAAAGCTGAGAGTCTGTGACCTCTTAGTAAAAAGAGAGGGGCCAAATTATTCATACATTTGTACATTTGCACAGCGTCTCTGGTGAAAAGTAGATCAGAAACAGGAAGAAGCTTAAGATGAAGTATTCCATACACGGCATGGGACAGCTGGTCCCCACGGTCGACCCATGGCCTCCCTCCGCCTCCCCTGCTCGCTTGTGCTGGCTTTGGTGTGGGCTCGATCTGCTGGATCGCAGTCTCATCAGGGTGGTGCTCGTGGGAGGTTCACAACACGGCAGCAGGCCCCGCCCCATCCTCCTCGTGTCCCCCGCTCGGCTCGGTGCTGCCTCTGACCCGCCATCCGTCTTGGTCCCTGTGGGCTCGGGGGAGTTCACAACACGGCAGGACACGGCCCGACCCCATCCTCCCTCTGCCTCTCACTCGGGGGGCTGGGCCCGGCCCCGGATCACAGGGCTTCATTAATAGATAAACAATGAAAAGAAACAGAAAGATCTAAGGAAAGCCAGAGACAGGCGGAAAGGTAAATAGACAGACAGACCATAGTTGCCACAAAATCAGTTAACAAAATTCTCTGACTTTTCCCTGATAAAAATAAAATTTCAGAAGCGGCCTGGCCAGCCCTGCTTCCAAAAGATAACCATCATCACTAAGTTCACATTGACCTAAAGGTTTCTCTCAGCCTCTTAATGGTATTAAATCAGAGGTGTAATAGTCTGAAGTTTCCCTGGCTTTTCTCTTAAAATGTCAATTTGCCTCTGCCTCGAAATAAAATTCCCTGACTTTTGCCTGGCTTTCAAGAACTTGGTGAGTGAATGGTGAGTTCCCTAACCATTTCCTGACTAATGACAACCTTGCAGGGACAGACAGACAGACGGATGGACAGATTGTACACAGTACACACGTAATCAAGTTTACCTTGAGGATACATAAACTTCGAGCCAGGATCCGAGCAAGGATTCCGGCCAGGATCCTGTAAGCCAATAACTAGCGCTCCGGTTAGCCTGAATAGCACTCCAGTTAGCCTAAATAGCGTTTGGTTAGCCTAAGTAACTAGCACTCCAGTTAGCCTACTTACTTTAGCTTGGGTTGCTTGCCGTTAGCTTCTATAAAAGGGTTAGGATCCTTGCTCAAATCTTGGCTCGGATCCTGGCTTTATTCTTAGTTTATCTCGTTTACATGTACCTTTGGATCCACATTAAGGATTTTTCTGTCCCTTTTGTTCTTAAAAAGTAAACCAGACGAATTTTCTGCAATAACCTAAGGAAGTGAATGGAATATTTAATCAGTATAATTACTGTACATAAACATACATGTACAGCTGTACATGTATTTACATGATCACATCTAACAATACTCCTGGGCCGCTCAGACGAGTGCGTGCGGCCGGCCGCGCAGCCGTCCACTCTGGTGCCTGGCGCGTCCCCGCGTCCATGGAGTGTCCCGGGCGGGCACCACCTCTCCACACCATTACTTGTCGTGCAAGGAGGGTCTCTGCGAGGCTCCACACCATTGGTGGGTGGGGGGGACAAGGACACACAATCACCATCGTCATGCATCAGTTTCCATCATCGCATGGTAAAATCGCCTGGGGGGGAGGGGGGGGGGGGGGAGGAGGAATGTGGCATAAATTATACACCCAAATCCAAACACTATTAAGTAAAATACATTCACAGTACCTGGTAGTTTGGTGTGGGATTGGAGGTTGCAGTTTGTGTTTCCCAGTTGTAAAAGCTTAAATCTGACGGTCTGGGCAGCAGCCTTTTTCTTCCAGTAAAATAAGGTTCAAAGTCTTCAGTCTGAGCATAAAACAAGGAAAGAAAAAAAAACTTAAAATCGTAAAAAATGAGCATGTTCAAATTTACATGTACAGGGTAGATCAAATATTTATATTTGCTGCATTAGTGAACGGCATCAAGTAGTTTAACAACCTTAATACGGATATAAGAGGGCAAATAAAAAATCTTTAATTCACTGTGAATTTTCCAGATCAATACACTCAGATGGTTCTGTCATTTAAATTAGACATCAATTCTTAAACCACACATTCAACTGTACAAGTCATGTATGTAATTAAGATAGATAGATAAACTTTATTTAAACACGATAATAGTTAAAGCTAAAAGCTTGTGAGTAACAATGTATATAAATCATAACATTTCTCACCTTTAAGCGATGAGCATAGTCGATGTAGCCAGAAATTTCCTGCAATAAATATAAAAATGTCCAAATGTATTATCAATTGAAAGATAAAAAAAAAATGTTTACCCAGAAATATTAAATTGTTCCAAAAAAAAGATCAGAAAAGCTGTGTAGATCAAGTGTTCAGCAATTTACAATGATAACTATATAAAAAAATTCACATGTCTACCTGCCCTCTGGCATTCTTGTCTCTGATGAAGATTACAGACTATTGAAAATAAAATAAAATGAAAATAAGAGAGAGAAAAAATGAGTATAATAATTTGCAATGTCTCATTTTCAAATTAGGACTCCAGACTGTTTTGTGAAAGATGTCTATAAATAACACGACTTTGGTTTCTTTACAAATCACTCACAGTCATTTTTCCACTTCTGTTTGCTTCCTCTCGTTGTGCTAAGGCCTTCAAAAATGGATCCTTAAGATCTTTACCTGAGCTAGCCAAAGTTCTACAGAACAAACCAAACAATTAAAAAAAAAAAAAAATAATTGTATAAAACTAGATCTAGACTTTATACATTGGTCGGAGTGACTATAATATATGTTAAGTTGCATGGCTGTCTACATTAATTAATAATTATTTTGTAGTCTTCATTCAAATTTTGAATGTTGTTTGATTACATGTAATGACCAAAATATTAAAGAAAAAATAAATAAACAAACAAACCAATAAATAACATCTTACACAGATAGAATAGGAGTCGTGAAGTTATATGTATCCATCTTGTGGAAGATTAGTCAAATTTCATGAGTGGAAGCTACCTTAGTTTGAATCTTGTTCTTTTTTTGCTTGTTTGTTTTGTTTTTACAGGGCTTGCATATGAGCCATGAGATTTTACCACTAACCCTATGCTGTCTTATAAGAAAGAACTACTGTATTTATTCGATTAAGCGCCCAACCTCGAATAAGCACCCATCCTCGAATAAGCGCCCATACACCTCCCTCATTAAAAAACCCTGAGGTGCAAAAGAGGAGTTACTATTGATATTGCAATTCAGTTGAGTTAGTACAACTAAGTAAAAGGCTTCCATGAAGACCGGGTTTTCTTAGTTTCTTACAAAACCAGTTAAAGTTTTTTTTTAATTATAATTATTCATTTTTTTATTGCAAAATAAACTTACTACTTGGTAAAAATGGTTAAAATTTAATATTAAACACCCAGCCTCGAATAAGCGCCCACCTTGAATAAGCGCCCACTCTCAAGGTCCAAAAATTTAATAAGCGCCCAGGGCGCTTAATCGAATAAGTAAGGTAACTATAATTACAGACAGAGCTGAGTTGTTGGAGTAGCATAAAATTTTGAAGTATTTGCAAAGGTAATGGATTCCCAATGGATATTTTATTTGTTGGAATGAGCTGCAATTCTAAAATTAATACTGTCAGGTGAGTGTTGTTTTCTCAAGCAAGGTAAGATATAAACCAAAATCCATGTCTTACTTTTGCTGACTTCTCTTTGACAGTCTGCTAGCCTCAGCAGCTTGCTTCCTGGCTTCAAATTCTTCCCGTTTAAGAACCTAGTGCAACAATAATAAATTGAAGCTGTAATTTCAATAATATATTAATAATTCCAAATTCATGAAATAACAGCCGGCAAGAAACAATCATCAGAAATAAACACACGGATTTTAATCCTACAAAACATGTTTTGGATGTCCTGCATCCATCTTCATTTGCAATAAAACAACAGTAGATCGCTAGTCAGTGTGATATAAATACAATTTAAGTAGAAATTATATTAATTACTGAATGACAACAAGGATATATGTCTTTGGATAACTGAAAAAACAAAATGTTGTATTTATGTCACACTGACTAGCGGTCTACTGAAGATGGATGCAGGACATCTGAAACATGTTGTATAAATTTTAAATCCGTGTGTTTTTTCTTGAAAACTAATAATTATATAATTAAAAGGGTTTCTCGCAAGTGAGTCATGCCTTCATTTGTTCTGGATATTATTATATTTTTTTACAGTGATTTTTAAATTTAGGTTGATAATGGTTGTGAATTAAGTGAACTTGCACTTTATTGAAAATTATACATGAGACAAATGAATTTCTCTTACCTCTCCACTTCCTCTGTAGCCTAACTCAACAAGTTGTCGGGCTAGTTCTTCATCCTGTGTTACAGTAACAAACAAATATTTAATATTATAATACATGCAGTCACACCTAACTTAAATGTGTTGTTTCAGAAAATAATTGCATGTTCTCTCCATGGAAAGTTTTTTTGTGGTTTGAACCCTTCACTGTCTCAGAAATTCCAGTGAACTTCCATGGGTATGGATATGTTGCAGTTATTTTTTATTTTATTTTAACTAGTTAGTTTTTTCTAACAAGGTGATAATAGAGTTAGGGACAGCAATTAGGCCAATTGCCCAAGGTGCACCAATGTTTTGAAACAGGTTAAACTAGTACTCATATATGCATCATGAGGTAAGTGCCATAAAAAGTTCAGTTTATATTCAGGGCATCAAATTGCGCCTAATACAGGCGCCAATGCGACTAAATTTTTCACTTTGGCGACCAAATCCTGAAAGTTGGTCGCAAAATTGGCGACTAGAATTCGCACAATTGACCTCAAATCGCATCAGATCGCTTAATTCATCAAAAACTGCATAACTCGTAAAAAAATCGCACAGGGTGAGCAAAGTACAGAATAACTTCTTGCTTCATCTAAAGATCTTTCATCTCAGCTAAATATATTAGTTTTGAAGGTTATTTACCTGTCCAAAACTGTTAAAAAAAAAAACTCTGATTTGGTTTGCAATCGAGCGTTGATATTTTGCCAAAAACAAATGTTTAAAGGAACTAAATTTTGCAAAAATTGTCAAAATACTGGCCGGCATTAACAATCAGTTAGTTTTGAAATTGGCACAACTGATTTTAATTTTCCACAGCAATTAATAGTTGCCAATTGATGACACTGAAAAAAACATATTTTAAACAAAAGGAAACTTAAAACAGTTTGACATGTTCCTTTGCAGCAAAGTAGAGCTAATGTTTGACGACCGTACCAAGATACTGTAGTTAGGGAGTAAACTGACCATAATATGTGGGTCTTTAATTTCGCGATTCCAATGTCTGTGTAGCAAAAGCCGAAACCCACTTTTGATTAGCCTGCGAGAGCAGACGGCTTCTTCGGCTCGAGTTTCACCCGCCCTCGCCGGCTAACTTTGGATCAGTTGGATCTTTTCTTATCATCGAACGCAGAGTGTATTTATAAGCTTGTATACAATATGAATCTTCATTTAGAAAGGGAATACGCGGTAAAGAAACCTGATAAGTATTTGAAATGCGCTTTAGGTACTGATAGAAACAGAAAATCCTATAATACTGATTGATCGCAACATCTGAATGTACAGTAGAACTTGTAAGCTTACATATTTTTTCGAGAGTCTGACAGTTATTCACAGGAACGACAACAAATGTCTGATGCTCAAAATGTACAGCAACGTTCATACCACAGCTCAAATCAATGAAATAAAAAAGTAATAATATTACCTCAAGGTAGTAAAGATCCAATGGAGTGATCTGACTGTCCAGAAAGTCTTCGAATGTAGCATATTCTGTCACAATGTTGTCCGTCGCTCCGACCGCTTCTTCGTCCATCTTGAATTTTGGTCTCCGTTGCTTAGAAACCGCGCAAAGGATACTCTCGCGGGCTCATTTCTCGTCGATGGGTAGGGGAGGGGTGGGGCGATTTTTAATTTTTTCAACCACAGTCAAGGACGATATAGCAAAAGAAAGGAAATAATCAAACTTTAATTTTCTCTTTCCTCGTTTCTTCTTGTGCATCGTGCTTCACAGGGTTCGTTATCAAGCTCTGATGCCCTTGGTTAGTTTTGAATAAAACAATATGAATTTATAAAACGAGACTGATTGTAACTGACTGGTTTATTGGCCAATATTTCGACTAGCGCTCCATGTTTTCACACCTCAACCATCCGTCCGATCGGCGCCTGGGGGACAAGGCAGCAACAATCAGAGTATACGAGCACTAGATATGACATTACAACAGTTTTGTTCAAGGCTTCTTTATTTTATTGAGATTAAAAGAAATGTAGATTTGATACTTGCAAGGAGTAAGTAAATAACGTGGCCGTAACTAAACGAAGGCGAAAATTAAACTTTGTGCGTTTTATTATTATTGAAGACCCATGGCCCATGATCCCATTTGTGTTCAGAGCTTTTATAATGTTTCCAAAGGCGAATCTGAAAAAAAAAAGAAAACATATCTCCGGCTTGATTACAAATTAACTGAAATATCAAAATAAAGGCTTAAACTTGTAGAATAACTCAAAAAACACAGAAAGGCCAAAAAGGGGCATGGATGGGCAAAATTCGAGAAGATTTAAACGGATTACGTTGGATAAACTTGAAAAAGTCGGGCGTTTATCTCAATTTGTATGAAAGTGTCATTTACAATGCTCGAAAATCATCCTTGTTTGTTATGTGGCAGTGATTTTACCAATAAATGACTTTTGCTCTGCCAGTTTGAAGTCTACAGCTATTAATAAATGAAAAAAAAATTGGAATTACTTGAAATGCTGTGACTTAGTCCCTTTAATCAGTGTAAGGCAAATTAATTGAAAATAATTGAACACAATGCAAGGTGTTAATTTTAGCCTCAAAACTAATTGGTTCTCTTCGAAATTACCAAGGGAAAAGCCTGGGAACGAAGTTGCAGTTTATGCGGTTCATTTATATGTTGTAAATGCCGTCTGAAGCTTAAGCGTAGCTGGCTTTTTAATTATTATACCATGGCATGACTATTCAACGCTACAAGCTACTAACTAGTTTACGACTGCCCGCGGTACTTTCAATCCGCACCCCTCACCCCCTGGAAGTGATCATAAGCTGATCTGGTCTGACAAACCTTGGCATTCAGTGGTGTAAGTTACAGCTGTTCTCAGCAATCAATGACTTTGTCATCAGGCCTCACCAGGCCAGCTTGGGTGCAGTACTTGTCTGGCACATTTAACTTCAATTGCTCAGGTTCCCCGCCTAGTCGTAAGATCACATATCCAGTCCATTGGCACTGTGCTGGTATGGTCTTTTTTCCATTTATGCACTGGAAGAGAAACAAAGAAAAGCAAAAGCGTAAAGCTGCAGGTCCGAAGGATAGCTAGCTCGCAGATATTAAAAAAAGGATTAAAGCTACCCCGAAGGGCTTCATTTATGCAAACTCGAGTCTCTCCAAGGTCTTCAGAAACCGATTTTAAAATAAAACAAAAATGTGACCATCAAGTACAGACGCTATTGTAAGCTTACAGGCCAAAGACCATGCAATGGAGGGAGAGATAAAGGCAAAGTTGTTTGAACCCTCCACCCTCTCCTCCCTTGGGTTTTTGTTTTCGTATTTAGTAAAGTGTGTAATGTAAAATAGACCCGAAAAACTATCGTTAGAATTACTGAAAAACTGCCCCGAAAGGATAAAGGAACAGTTACTAAAATATCATTTTTAGTTGGCTTCTCAGTTTGAAACCACTTTTACAAAACGGTGCACAAAACTGATAAAAATAATACATATTAAAGTTGTTAATACCGGTTCTTTTTTTCCGCTTGGAAACCTGTAATTTACGACTGGTGGAACAGGGTCGTGAACAATTCCAGCTGTAAAAAAAGATAGACGAAAAGCACAAAAAGAAAGCTGCAATTTTTATTGAAAATCTACCCTGAGACGTTTTATATACGTCTTTTATTTTAAAGCAAACAGGTTGGTATCATTTTAATATATGACGAATAACACTATATGCCTGAGTTTTCTATCACTCAAAGAATTAAAACAAGGACGAGCAGTCGGATTGTTTTACTGAGCAGAAACTATAAATATAGGGCCCTAATGGGTCCGTGTGTTCTGCTGGCATAACGTATCAACATTGATAACTGTCTTCGTCACGCAAGTTATTATGACATTTGAAACCTTTAAAAGTCGTAACCCTTGTAGAACTCCTTGTGCATGCAAAGCAACATAGGATCAAGTAATTTTTCCCGGGGCAATTACCAAAATTAAGGAAAAATGCCCTCTGTCTCAGCCAATCACCATTCAGTAATTTTGCTCTCTATGTTATAAATCTCTTTATCGTATCGATAACAAAATTCTTAAATCGTCCTCGCGCTGCGCGCTCGGCCGATTTTGAAATTACTCGCCCGATTACTCCCTGAATTGTACTCCATTCAGTCCAATTACTGTTACTAATCAGCGCGCGATCACGCGGGTGTCCAATTACAGGTATCCAATTTAAGCAACTTCAAATTGTATGGATACCTGCAATTGGACACTTACGCCATTCGCTGTTTTCCTACTTTTTGTACAACCAATTGAATATATCTTTGACTTTTTCTCACAAAAGAATTTTGTTGTTGATACCATTAAATAGTAATAGGATTGAGTGGAATCCAATACGGTCTGTAATCATTCGAGTGATTAACAAAATCGGACGACCGCATAGCGGAAGTCTGATTTGTTTAACTAGAGTATGATAACAGACAGAATTGTCGACACGAAGTGCTATTATCAATTAATCATAAGTATAACACAAGAACTTTGTTGAATATATCTTAGGACGCGAACTTTGTTATCGGTCACCTTGTTAGTATGTAATTGGACACTTAAGCTGCGCGCCCACCAATTTGGTAAAAAATAGGGTGTGCTAAGAGCCAATCGATTCCAGAATTTTGTTATAGTTATGATTACGCGACAAATAGGCGCGCACAGAGCCAAAAGAAATCAAGAATTTTATTATAGATACGATTGAAGTAAAATGGCAAATGCCTTTCGCACCTGGCGGCGTATCTTTAGCGGGAATGGCTGAAGCACAAGCAGCTAACAGAAGAACAACCACGAGGCAATACGCAGACATCTTCACCGGAAATAAGACACCTTTCAATCTTGATAGTCTTGCTCTTCGTCTCTCTCTGCTGAATATGAATGCAATATAAATACGTGAATACATCTTCCTCCAAGGATATAGTATGCAAAGTGATTCTTTATGAGGAAGTTTTTTTTCCGTCAATTGCATACTACCCGATAATGTGTAACTAAACTCGGTCAGGAAAGTTACATTTTTCATCTTCCTTTTAAAGCAAAGGGGCTAGTTGTTTCTTAAACTCTCGAAATTTAACTGCGTGTTAAACATACCAAACCAGACATTTGTAGTAATAAATATTCCCCGACGCAGTTTTTTTTTAGAGAACAGTGTGACGAAAAACAAGGGACGTTAAGCGCTTTCTCCTAAAATCTGACAGAGAACTAACTCCATTTGTGAGCCTTGGTACTCTAGATATAACCTTAATTTGGTGAGAGAAATCAAACCTCGGCTAGAAATATCTAATTTTTTGAAGACACGCGGAAACAACTTGAAAAATTGAGCCTCAATTTTTCAGGATGTAGTCAATTTTCATCCTAGCTATCCGTTGCCAAAGACGCTTTTAAACAGTTTCAGAGCTCTAATATAGCAATAATTGTTAATAAAAATGGACTTTTTTTTTATTAAGGTTTAACTACGAAACAAAAAATTATTTTGGCTGTTCAAATATCTGCAGTTTAAATCAGTAGCAAGGCTCCTTTGGGCCTCTGGAATATCATTTGGTCAAAATATCTATTTCTTAGGAAACTTTTGTCACTGTTCTTTCCTACTGGGAAAGCTATTCCAAATTTCCAATTTAAAAATTTCAAAGTCGCGTTTGTTTTTGTTAATTAACGTTTATTTCCACGCCGTTAATTAAGTGGAGCGTTAATTCCATTAATTATCATTATTTTGGCCTCAATTTCGCGATACGGTCCAGACGTTTTTGACTCCTAGGAAAGCAGGATTATTTTATCAGCCTGGAATCACTAAAACGGTATCACTAAAATATCACTGCCGGTATCACTAAAACGTCGAAGAACGCTCGAAGCGGATAGATTCCTTCACTTAACCTATACGTTTGGGGAAATTAAGTACCAAGAACATTGTTTCCGTTTAAAATTATACGCCTAGTGTTAAAGTAAACTTGTTCCTGTTGTCTCAACATTTTTTTTTCGTTGTTTATGTCGCGCTTATTTGAAATGTTAAACCACTTTTTCGCGTTCAGTAATTTACTTTATTGGGAAGCAATTTTTCCTTCAATTCGCGTTAATCTAAGTCGCGTTAATTTCAAATACCTTTAAAACACAAGCGTCAATTTCCTATAATAAGGTAGCAAAAAAAAAAAAAAAAAGACTTACTGTGCCTTGCCCTTGTTTCTGCTTTGAAAAAGAAATGATTTTAACTTTCCAATGCCCTGCTGAGTCGCTTTATGAAAGTTAGAACAGTTACCAGTGGAACTACAGGTACATGCTGCCTCGTTCCCAGTCGGCTCTCTTTTTAAGGGATGACGTCAGTCAAGCCTGATGCCATGAAGCAGTCTGTGGATTTTGAACAACTTTTTGTCGCGATCGACCAATCAATAAAAAACCGAACGAGTTAACGTGAAATCGCCGCGAAAAACACTCAGCAAAATAATCCTGAAAAGTTAGAAAGGACTGATACAAAGTATAAACGTATGAAACAAGTTATGTATGTACAACGGGACTGTGTAAACAATTACGAAGAAACGTTGACCTTGCTTGTCGCTCGAATATCGTATCGAATATCGTTTATCGATTGTCACGCTACAAGAAAACTTTTTTGTTGAACACATGACCATTTAACATAGAAGTTGTCCACTGTTTTTTGACAAATTTTCTGAAAATTAGTTAAGACCCCCTTCGGAAACGTCATCACCTCTAGTTTATTGCAGCGTGTTTTGGATGCTTGTAGAAAAAAAAAAACATTTCCAGGATTTAAAGTTGAGAGAGAGTTTAATTTCGGCTTATGTTTTGTGGAGCTTGAGACTGGTCGAACTCAAATGTGTACGACCGAAAATATTAACAAAAATCCTTACCGAAAGTTATGCAAAAGATTTAAGCATTAATCGAAATTCTTGCTCTGGACTAGCTTAAGGTGATTCCTTAGAAATGTGATTCTTTAGAAAAAAAAAGTTGTCGAACTATTTTTTGAAACTTTACCTGAATGTTCCCTAGCTACCAAGTACTTTAAAACAAAATAAGATTAGATTGGTCAACGTGCTCGAAAAAATGATATATAATGTACCAATCGTACTCTCGAGCATAAAAAAACCTAATATATAACTTCTGGAATAAAACTCACAAAAACCCAAACGACATCGAATTAACGAGTTCTTCGAGTCAATTATTAATGATTTTGTACACGCATTCGATCAGCTATATCTTTTTTTCCTCCGATTATTTTCTTCGATAATTTTCTACCGTGATTATTCGATTAAACGCCTTCCTCGAATAAACGCCGCACATTAGGGCAGAAATATTAATAAACGCTGCCCTTGAATAAACGCCGCATCATGATGTGGCGTTTATTCCAATAATAGAGTCAAAAAGCAAATGCAGTAGTAATCAAGTTTGAGGAAGCCTCAAAAGAAACATTTTCCCTGATTTAACAATGTTTTAAGATTTTGAAAATGCCTGTTTAGACAATTCTGTTTTTAAAATTCAAATGTTTAGTTACCATACTATTGTTTGCCCTCGTATAAACGCCGCCCTCGAATAAACGCCTAACTCAAATCATGAAAAATTTAATCTACTAAATACGGTAACTCAAAAAGGACAATTTGTACACCAAAATTATGCAATAAAGTTATAGGTCACCATGCTCGTTTACGAGAATACGATGATTTATCTTCTTCTCGGGCCAAACCGTACAAAAAAGCCTCCATTTAGTTTATGTGCGCACGCGAATCTTGCGTAAAATTCTGCGCAGTAAGGATGCACAGTGCAGTATTGAGGAATCGGGTTTTCAACACTGACCCGGCCAACTTTGCCACCCAGTTTTGAAGACAGTTATTTTTTTTTTAATTGGTTTGTTTCTTTAGCAAAACGGTTTCAAGGGTTTCAACCAGTACTACTGTTGTTTAGCGCTTATTTGTGTGTTGCTTTGTGATCATTTTCCTTTTCAACAATGCCACTGAAGTATGGCAAGCATCAACAACAGCATACGTGCAGAGAGATATGACGACAGTACAACAGTTTTTTCATGGCTTCTTTTATTGAGATTTTATCAACTTGAGCTTAATTGTATGGAGTAAAACCAACACCATGCTTAAAGATACTCGTGCTTATAGTGTTTTCATAATGTCCACAGAGGCAAATCTGAAAGAAAAAAAAAGATTGAGTTAGCGAATAACATACTGGCGCAAACATAAGAGAGATGCAATAAGTTCTTAATTACAATACAAGCAGAAGTCCATGGATTATGTATTTCTGATACAAGCCACGGGCAAGATTATTCAATTCCTTTATACGCTGGTTCACACGGCTGCCTGCAGTTTTTTTTTTTTCATTTTTTTCCCATGGCTTTTTTTAGCATTTACAAACTAAACGTGATCGCAAACTGCTCTAGTCAAACAAACCTTTTCGTTCAGTAGCTAAAGCCACAGCGCGTTTTAGCAATCAATGACTTTATCCTCAGGCCTGTCCAGTCCAGCCTGGGTGCAGTACTTTTTCGCCACTGTTAGCTTCAGTTCTTCCGGATCTCCGCCTTGTTGAAGAATTACATAACCAGTCCATTGGCACTGTGCTGGTATGGTCTTCTTTCCATCAACGCACTGGAAGAGAAAGAAAAGCGAAAGAATAAAGGTTACAGTTCCGATCAATAGCTTGAAGAATGTGAAAAAGCTGACCTACCAGCGTTCTATAAAATCCAGACTCGTGTTTTTCCTAGCCCATTGAGCTATCATCTTTATTAACTGATTTTACAATGCAATCAAGCCAAATGATAACCCTCAAACACTTATTTGAGTGTGAACTTACATCCCAAAACCAACTGAGCAATGGAGTTGTATTATAAAAGGAACTCTCTTGCCTAGGTCAACCTGTTTTGGGTCACATGGCATACGTTACCGAAACGAGTAGTGACGTAAACAATACCGTGAAGGCCTGGAAAAAAAACCGTACAAGAACTAGGCAAGGGGAACTCTACACCGCCTCTCCACGCTTGAGCTTGTGTTGTTATAACAAGGGGTACTCTAAAATCAATGAGCTAATGCCTTCAAAGTTACTAAAGAAAAGTTAAACCGAGTCAACTATGGTCAAAACGTAGCACAGTTGTTACTTTAAAAAACCAGCGACGTATTTAATGAACAGCCACGTAGCCTGCGAACGGGCTCCCGAGTGGGGTTTCCGCGAGCGACGAACGCGCGAACACGAGCAAAGCGAGCGGGAGAGCGGGGCTTAGCTCGCGTTCGCCGCTCGCTTCGCTCGCGGAGACCCCACTCGGGAGCCTGTTCGTAGTCTGATGAACAGCTACAAAAAAGGTTCAAAATACCTCTTGTTTATTTCCACTCCCAAACCTGTAAATTACAACTGGTGCCGGGTGGTCAGCATCGTGAACAATCACAGCTGTAAAATGAAATTGGCATGAATAGAACAAAAAAATAAGAAAATTATTTTAAGTAGAATCTACCCTTCCCCCCTTCAGGGAGGTAACCAGACTTCAGGCAAATACTAGGCAAGATCTTGCTAGGGGGTAGCGCCCTCGAAAAGTTTTGAAATCAAGAAGCTCTGAAATATAGGCCTTTTATCAACGTTTTTCATAAGGTATTTCTTCAGAAAAGTCGATTTTGTTCAACTTAGAAACTGGGCATTATTTTCTGAATGTATTTTGCTTTTCATTTAAAGGACGGATTAAAATCTAGACGAAATAAGTGCCTATTGCAAGTTACAACCCTGCCCGTATGAAGTTTTGTATTCGTTATTAAAATTTTGGTCATTTCCATCCTCAACATTCTCATAAAATTAGTTCTTATAAACAAAAGAGTGTAACGCAGTGCGGATAAAATAAAATATAAGCTAGAAAACCACGCGATTATGACTGACCTTCATCCATAATGACTCTATCCAAAAGCCAGGCTGTATCTCTGTAGACATTCGGATCGTCTGCCAAAAAAATTAGAACTGTTATAAAAGGACAGAATTGCCCAGACCGAAGGTGGGAAGGATGTGTTTGGAGGGAGGGGAGGAAAGTAAGGAGGGAGGGGAGGGAGGGAAGGAAGGAGGGAGAGAGGGAGGGAGGGAGGAATAGTACCTGGGGGGGAACAAGTAACACAAATTTTTTATTTCAAGATTTATGAAGGGTGTAATTAGTACAAGGCAAATGTCACGGTTGAATGCCAAATTAACCGATATCCGATGAACGTTCAAAGCCTTTTTAAGTGTTCTCGCTATTTTAAGTTTCTAAGCCTCTTTCACCTTTTGTTGTTGTCTGTTCCGTACCAAATCCATTAAAAAAATCCGAGTCTAGGAAAAGGGGGAACGTAATATGTACTTCCGCCCTCCCTTAAATTGGATTTTTACATCGCGTGATTTTGCGCGCTTAAACAGAATGATTAAATTGTATGGAGGGCTACATGGCGCTTGTAACATGGGCTGAAAAAATCAAACTAAAGCTATTTATACATTCTCCCTAATTTATTTACGCGCGCAAATTTTATATGCGACAGTTTGACTCTTTTTATATCGTACGCCACGTAACGAATTGTTGAATCTCTTAAATATGCATAGAAAATTCGAGGTAAGGTAAGGATACCAAGATCTTTTTTTAGATGATAATGCGGACCGAACTTATCGATTAGGACTGGTTAAATTAAACAATACACCATTTTTTGGCGTTTTTCTTTTTAGTCACTCACGAATGATCAGGCACAATACGAGTGCAGCATTATATGAGCATTCTCTTCTAATTTTGCATACATTTGGCTTTGTTCAAGTTTTGGCGCGCGTCCAAACAATAAATTCAGCCGTTGGAAAAGGAACGTATTTCGTTGTGTTTAGTTAACTTCTAAAAACAATTTTACTGACCTTCATACTCCGGAATAACTCCTCTTTCCCACAGCAAATCAGCTGGATTCCCTTCGTCGTATTCGTATGTTCGCCCTTTAGGAAAAAAAGGTCAAAAAATGGCACAGAATTGAACATCCCAATCGATTGCAAGTGAAGCCGAGCATAGCGAACTTATTTTAGATTCTAATTTTCTTCCACCTAAACAAAAATCAAGAAATTTTAACTGGCCTTGTATGGTTCCGTATGTAACGCAGAAGGAAAAGGAAAAGCACATTTTTGTTTTAAATCTGGCGAGGCTAATTAATTGATCTCAAGGTAAATGAGCTCAAATGATATATTGAAGTCATCGAATGCATAGCATCATTCGAAATCAAAATAAGTTTGATATCTTTACCACCACAAATAAAAGCAATGTTTTAAAATTTGACTATGCATGCATGTTTTCGTTACACATTTGTAACATACAGGTTATTGACAAAAACCTCCAAGGCAAAGGGCTACACTTCAGATAAAAATGGTCTAAGTTGTAACTGTCGCATGTTCTTTAACCCATACTAATAATATTTCACGCCCAAGGGAGTAAAATTTAAAATTGCAAGTCCAGTAGAAAACTTAACGAGAAAAAAATGCCAAATAACACAATTTATACGTCGCAGAGTTTAACGGAGTATTACACAGCTCGCCGAAACTGCAATTGAAAATAATCATTTTTGCACACTAGCTATGTTTCTGCGTAACCGCCGGTTAGGAGTGGCTAGATGAATGGAGTATTGCATGCACCGTTTGGAGTAGATAACAGACGTACCTTGAATATCTTTCACACGAACAGCAGAGACACAAGCAATAAACAGAAAAGCAACCACGAGGCCAGATTTCGACATCTTCTTTGGACTTTAGGCTCTTTCAACCTTGGATAAACTTGTTTGGAAGTGCGCAAACGTCTCTCTCTGGTGAATGTGACGAATGGGTGAATAAACAACTTGCTCCAGGGTTGTAAGTATGCAAAGAGGTGTTGCCTTGCTAAGCGCTTATTCGCTGCGGCTAACACCCAGTTGACATAATATCGTTGACATCTAAACGCTTCGGTAAACATTGAATATTGCTTACGTGATCATTCAGCTGAATAACACGAAATGCTATATTTGTTATCAATGTAAGTTAAAAAGTATGATATATTATTTATTTACTTATAAAATCAAAACTGAAGGTAAAGAAACTCGTTACAAATGTTTAATGTTTGTCCATATTTTTCCCTTTGGATTTAAGTATTTTCAGCCTTGTAAATAATTAGCTTAATTGTTTATTTTAAAATAAAACTTCAGTTGGCGAGATAGATAAAAATTAACATTTTTTAAATAAAGAATGAAACTGATCAGTCGTTAAGTAACACGCACACTTTTTATTGCCGTAATACTAAATTCCAAGTCAGAGTTCAGAGCAAGCTAGATCTACTCGGGGGATCGAACATACTGCTGAACTAGCCAAAAATTGAAAGAGTCTGACAAACTAACTTGTCTGACCTTGGACAACGTGGCAACTCAAGTAGGACACAAGCACTTCCACAACAGAAATTAACGCCGAAATTTGAAACTCGGCCAACGCTCGTTTACGCTATTGTCAATCACAATTAAGATGACAGCCAACCGACATTAAAATTGGCGCCCACCAATTGTAATCGTCCATGCACATCAATTATTGAATAGTCGGCATTGTAAAACGTTATTATTCCGTATCCACATGACATCGGCAAAATTCTAAAATCCAAAACTGGAAGGCCCCTGAGTTTTTATCTTTCACTGGCTATTTAGACGTCCTAAATTAATGTATCTCTTGTTCCTGATGGTCTTTAGCTCTAAAGCATCCTTAATCTTCAGGCCCTATCAGTACTGAATTTTCTCAAAAACGCATTTTTCAACCGTTAAACTGAAGTTTTGGTGTCACAATGCTAAATTTCCCTAAACTTTGCTATAAAACCGCTTTTTCTTACAGCAACATTCTTATAAAGATTCAATGTAAAAAAATGTACAGTATTTTACTTTGAACTTTTCCGAAGGCGCAGTTCGCCTTCGAATCAAGTTTCAAGACCGAAGCTTGAATTTATTTTTATCATTTTTCGCAGTATTCCCTAACATGTATTCGTAATTTCTCGTGCCAATGCCCCGCCGGGCTAAGAAGAACGAAAATGGCTATGGAGATAGGGACTTGGGACGCAAAATGGTTTGATTCATTCCCAGCCCTCTTTGTTGAAAAAGAAATTGCATCATTTACTAAATCTGGCATTTTTTCAAAAGAAGGATGGGGACAAATCACTCTATAGGTACAAGGTGGTGTTTCATTATCTGCTCGTCATGCAGTAATTGGCGAGGCATAAAGTGCCGGTGATGGCCTAAACCCTGCACACATGCAGCAACCAGTTTTGAAACATTTCAATTTTCCACCTATTCTCAAGTAAAATCACAGAAAATTTAGGCCTTTTGTGGAAGGTAAGAGAAGAATGCGAAATTCTTTTCAAAGTACAAATGCAATCAAGATTTACGTTTATTATTATTATTATTATTATTATTATTATTATTATTATTATTATTATTATTATTATTAAGTTTTCCAGATTTGGGTATAGAACGGTTCAAGTCTGAAAACTATCTGCAGTTTTTAAAGGAGCTACATCACGAACAACGCATCTTGAAAAAAAAGGCAATTTTTTTTCAAGTTTGTCAATCGTAATGTCTAATCTCCGTCAGTCAAAGCCATCCTTGTTTATTTTCGCGTTTTTATTACTCCTTTTTGTTTTTCTATCTAAAAACTATTGTTTTGACGTTTTGTACAATTTGAAAGTGACTCAGAAAATATGACTTAAAATATCTGACATTGCTCCTTTAAGTGCCTTTAAAAAAGGTAAAGCCTACGAAAGCGATCACAAGCATCGTTTATTAAACTGCCACGAGCACAGCTCCTTTTGCACTTCTCCTCCCTCTGTCACAATGCAAGCTCTTCCTCTTCACAATTTTTAGGCGAGGACGTTAGTCTCGAGCATTATGTTATGAAGCGATAAATTGGTTGGGTTTACAACGGGCGATGTGATGATTCGAACCGAGGGGGATTGGTAACTAAGAATATGGCTTTTCCTCCGCCATCTTGGTTATTCGAGACTTTTTTCGCAGCCAGAAGCCTTGACTCGAAGTAAGATTAGTAGCTTAAATTGCGCTCACTTACAAACATATTGAGATATCATAGTACACAAAAACCTTATCGACACACCGAACTAAATTGTGGTTTACGAGCTTGGAGTCAGCTGGCGAGTGCTGTTTCGGCAGACCTTTGCCTTTCAAGACTGAAGTTGAACTGGATATAAAGCATTGAAAGCAATATAAACACGGCTAATTAAACATCAGGATTGATATATTTGTGATCTGAACTACTGGCGACATTGTAACCTGAGCTTTAACTGAAGAGGAGAAGTGCAGAAGAATATATTGCCACAACTGCTGAGGTGAGCGATCAAAAATTTATATCAGTTTGCTTGTACATGTACTTTATTGAATAACATAATGGACAAAGTATTTATGGAATCGAAATAACGATTTTAAAAGGCTAAATATCTGCTAGATGTTGTTATATTTAATTTGCTGGAATTTATAGATTACTAAGCATTGAGAGAGCTTCATTCGCGATCCCTTCTGTCAACAGAACGTTTTCGTATACTACTAGGTCAGATTTCAACATTGATCTTAATAATGGTGTGCAAAGCAGCAGTAAATATAAACAAGTGATTGTAAAATATGGATACAAACAAACTTATTTCAGGCTTTACCACTGACAAAAGAACTACAATTGATCACATTTACACAAATCTAAATAAATACTGATAAATCAAGAGTCCAAACTGGTGTTCTCAAGACACACTAAGGTGACCTTAAAGCTGGGTGGTTTAATAGCAACCAAAAAAGAGTATATACATTTTTGTAGACCATAATAACTAGTAAATGATTTAAGAAGCATAGTGTACATGTAGAAAGATGTGTTTCAGAAAAAGAAAATTTTAAGTAACTACTTATGTTGCAATAAATTGTTGCAATGTTGCAATCAATTTTAACAATTGATTCTTTCTTTTATTATGTTTACAGAACAGAATTAAAAAACAACAGAAAACATCCAAAATACAGTTTTCAAAGAATCCACTGACAGCTGTGTTTTGTCCTAATTGCTTCAATATGTTTAATCTGCACTTTGTCAAGAAGCAGCATGAATGTGTGAATGTGGCTATTGCATTGGAACTGCTTTGACTGGAACTGGTTATTGGCCTCTATTCTGCCTCTATGCAATATATAGAAAGCCCAGTCCTCACTATGAATGGCAGATATATTTAAAAAAAAACACAGCGAAAACCATGTAGCAATAACACCTAAGTTAAAAAAATAAACTGTGTAAAACATCTCTGGATTTGCTACTGAAAGACTCTCAATTCAAATTCATTACTGGCAAACCACTGTATCAACTCTACTTCCTAGACTCCACATGTACTGTATATTTACTTACTTGCATCACAAATTGTACAGAAAGTGCAAACAACTTTCAGCCCCATTTAAATTTAACAAGAGTAAATCAAGATGCTATATCAACTTTACTTCCTGGAAACTTGTACTTCCTTAAGCTTGCACTGCGTGTTTTAAGTGATATTAAGTTTTTGGACTTACTGCACAAAATTTACATTACAGATTGTACAGTCAGTGCAGACAACTTTAAGCCACATTTAAACAAGAGGCAATCTAGATACATTATTTCAAGACATTTTATTCTTGCCAAAGTTGTGGAAGTTCCTAGCTGTCTAGTAAAGTTACAAAATATGTTGCCTTCCATTGTGAAAAGTCGTGAAAAAAGACATCTTATTAGAGTTGTACGAATTAAATCGTGCCAATTTTGTGATCAAAGCAGCTTACAATTTGCCTTTTATTAATTACAGTAACATTGGTTAGAAACTAACCTTTCCTTGGAATGCACAACTAAAACACCACCGGAAACAAAGTACTGTATTTTAAAATTTTATTTACCTGACAAACCCATTCCCCCCCCCCCCCCCTTTTATAGCAAATGTCTCAGTGTCTCAACTTTCGACTTACAGTGAGGAGCCCAAAAGGGTGACCACTTTTAATGTACTAACAATTTTTGCCTTGCACGAAAGAATGTGAATTAATTAAAAGTGGTCACACATTTGGGCTCCTTGCTGTAAATCACACATCTTTTGGACTCGCATTTTCACTCAATAGACATTTTTGGCTTTGTCAGTGTAATATAAGTAGCCCATTTCAAAATCACATGATGCTGAATACCAAGAGAATTTTTTCTGAATTTGAAAGTAGTGATTCTCAAGAGTGATGTCACAGTCTGAAATAGGACAACCAAAAAACGAAGCCTGAAAGGTCCCTTCTCAGTTCTTTGTCTGGAATTTTTAACATACTGTCTTGCTTTACTGGAACGTCCTCGCCTTAGTATGCATTGCATACCGGTTATTACCTGGGGAGTCACGCAACGCATAGTTGGAAAAGGGTCACCTGACTGTAAAAGAATATGATCGGTCTAAAAAAGCCGCACCACGTACTTAACCAATCAGATTCAAAACCAAAAGCAATCACGCTTGGTTCACGTGCGTTTTCCCGGGCTTTGCGCCGGCTCCGCGTATTTCCTTCTAAAGGTGAAATTGCCAGTGTCGCGTAATTTTTTTACGAGCGTGAAAAATTTGGAGACAATGTATGAACGACCTGCGTAAAAGTGTACGCAAGTCGCTCATACATTGTCTTTAAATTTTTTCACGCAAGAAAATGCACGTAAAAGATTACGTGTTAGTGAAAATCCACCTTTATTCTCATTGATTCATCATGTTTCTTACGTTTCTTGTAACTAGCCATTGCGATTGCTTTGGTTATTTAATTTTATTATTATTTTCTTACGACGCTCAATTAAAAACCGCTCTATTGCGTTTGCTGAGTCCTTCGCTAATTAACGTTCAACAGTTTCTTATTAATTTCAGCCAAAATGGCAACACACATCTTAACATAAAAATAACACAAGCTCCGGGTCTCTACTTTTCTCATAGTTCTGGCTGGGAGACCTTGTTTTTGTGTGCAATCAATAAAAACACCATTAATCTTTGATGTTAACTTTCAAGACCGGTACAGAATTGGGGTTTGTATAAGTCATGATCAGCGTTTTTTTCTTATAACCTGTATGGTGGCTGCATCAATAATATCAAGAGAAAATCAACGCTGATCTCTGTTGTGTGGGACTGAAAAGGTCCTTTCTTTGAGATAAACTTGTCCTGAAATGCTAGACACTTTTTGTCGTTTCACTAGCGTCCGTTTCCACTGGTGAATCTGTTTCACCGAGTTTAGCTTCCAGTTTTTCAAATTCCGTTTTGCTTATTTCGTCCGCTTCGTCTTCAACCTGTAAATAGAAGAAGAGGAAAATGAAAAATGCTTATTTAGTGAATAAAAAATAATAGTTCGCGGAAATGAAATCACTTAAAGGGACTGTGTCACGGATTTTAGCCAAATTTTGGTGCGAGAAATGACCATTAGATTCGGTGAAATATAAAAATAACTCTTAAAACAGAGAAGGAACATTTCAATAACACAGCAAATACAAAAAAAGGTACGGATGGCCAAAAGTGAAGAAGATTGAAACGGATTGCAATATGGGTTTTTGAAATATTGTTGGGCTGAACAGTTTTCAAAGTTAATCCTGTTTGCTTGGAACTTTAAATTATAACGCCTGTGAGACACATTTGGTTGCAATAACGCTATGGTTTTGTCAATTAGATCCATAGTTCTAAGTAATTTCTTTGCAACCATTAAGTTTCATAACGAGTATTTGGTAAAACTTTATAAAATAAACCTAACTCAGCTGTGACACAGTCTTGTACCGAGCTTGTTGCTAACGTCAACGATTATAAATAAGGCCGAAGAAAATAGGAGCGAGAGCCAAAGAGAAATTTCAGTGATCTGTTTAATTTCTTCAAATTCTTTGATTATCATTAGCACCAAAAATACGCTCAAAAACAATCAAACGAACCATAAACAAACAAAACAAAACAAACGTTTTAAGCCAGGCGATTGTCACTTAAAATTTAAATTGGTTCGTCTAGACGGGACTTCTTCGGGGTTCAAGGTATGTAACTTTCCTTCTTTTGGGCACTAAAAAACGGCCGCATCTCAAGAAATTAGACGCGTGAGCCCATCGCGCGCAAGCAATATGTAGCTCAAATGCGCCTGAGTACTTAGTATCTGTTGGCGCTGACGTACGAATATCCTTTGTACGAGTATCCTGACCAGCCTTATGCTGGATTTCCACTGACGCATAATCTTTTACGTGCGTTCACGTGCCTGCATGAAAACAACAACAACAAAAAATAGAGACAATGTATGAACGATTACGTAGTCTCATTAACACCCCAACCTTACAACTCGTTTTCTTGCAAATATCACTAATAAGCCTATAATGCAGAGCATTAAGCAAACGAAACGCAAATTTCTTTCGACACTTAAGTGAAAATCATTCTGTTATTATACATCCTACTAATTCTGAGATACTGGTGATAAATCAAGAGAATCACTTTGTTGATTTACATCCCGTTCCTGCAAAGTGCAAAAATATTTAAATAGAGGATAATACACGAGTGCGCACAGATCCAAAAGTTGGATATTGAGTTAAACACGAGACGAGGAATGTCATTTCGGCCAATACGATTTCGGCAAAATTCCGAAGATTTTTTATTTCGACTCTTTTCCGAAGTTTTTCGAAGGTCATCCGGAAGTTTCCAATGATGTTCCGAAAAATTCTGACGTTCGAAGATTTACGAAGACTGCCGAACATTTTCGAGAAAGAAACGAAGATCTTTCGCCTGCTTTTGACTTAGCTTTAATTTATACCAACAATGGTTTACTTGTAAGACAACGACATAAGCAATCGTGTCGTCACATAAATTATTGTAACATCTCCGTATGATTCTTCTTTTTGGAAGACTGGAGGAAACCCTTGAAAAACAAAAGTTATTAAGACGGAATCCACTAGGAAGTCGAGTAATATTTATTAAAGTTGGTCAAAAATCAATTTCCAGAATAATTTAAATCCTATTGCGTTATTTCCTACCCTTAATAAAAGGTAAATATGTAAGTAATTATCCGTGATAACACCAACAACAATTTCTTATCAGAGTCTGAGAAAATGAATTTCAAAGTTCACAAGATATGGGCAAAATCTCACGTGTAGCCATTTTGTAAATTCGTCTTAAGCGATTCAGTGGAATTCAGCGGAACTTCCAAATGTGTTTTCGATGTGTGGTGTTGTTAGAAAAGATTTCTTTTGATAAGATATTTGAAGCAGTAACAAAAAAGTTTGCAATAAGGTGGAAATAATTCTGGTACAACAATTTCTTATCAGAGTCTGTTAAAGTTAAAGTTCACAAGCTATGGGCAAAATCTCACGTGTAGCCATTTTGTAAATTCGTCTTAAGCGATTCAGTGGAATTCAGCGGAACTTCCAAATGTGTTTTCGATGTGTGGCGTTGTTAGAAAAGATTTCTTTTGATAAGATATTTGAAGCAGTAACAAAAGAGTTTGCAATAAGGTGGAAATAATTCTGGTACAACAATTTCTTATCAGAGTCTGAGAAAATGAATTTCAAAGTTCACAAGGTATGGGCAAAATCTCACGTGTAGCCATTTTGTAAATTCGTCTTAAGCGATTCAGTGGAATTCAGCGGAACTTCCAAATGTGTTTTCGATGTGTGGTGTTGTTAGAAAAGATTTCTTTTGATAAGATATTTGAAGCAGTAACAAAAAAGTTTGCAATAAGGTGGAAATAATTCTGGTACAACAATTTCTTATCAGAGTCTGTTAAAGTTAAAGTTCACAAGCTATGGGCAAAAGCTTACATCTTTTAAGAGATTCAGTGGAATTCAGCGGAACTTCAAAATGTGTTTTCGATGTGTGGTGTTGTTAGAAAAGATTTCTTTCGATAAGATATTTGAAGCAGTAACACAAAAGCTTGCAATCAGGTGTAAATAGTTTTGGTACATAATTTTGTCCAATAACTACTCGAAGTCCTGGCGGATTTCCTCTTAAATGTTAATCACTCATGGTAGTTTGGTGTACATCTATTCACGGTAGCTCTTTTATTCGTCAGGTCTGGTTCCAAAACCGCCGAGCAAGATGGCGAAAGCGTGAAATCAAGAATAAACCAGCACCAGCCATCCCTGCTTCGAAACCACGGCCAGACAACTGTGACGTCTTCCCGCCAACCATGTGCCAGCTGCCGCCAGCCCATTTCCCGCCAATGAGCCAAACACCTTTCAGACCGTGGAGCCCAGTCTACCCTCCGTTTGCAGCCAGCGCTTCTTTGTTTCCGCCCTGGGGTACGCTTGCACAGGAAGTTTTCAACAGGGATACTAATTTCCCGTGTGCTGCTTCAAAAACTGTCAGCGTGATGGTCAACCCGCGTGTATCGACTTCAGCGAGCCCTCCGTCCAGCTCCAGTACTTCGCCCACGAGCAGCCACGTGACTCAGTACCAAGCCCCCTATGACTCGGACAGCGGAGAGAGCCGCCATTCCGCCGACGATTATTTGGCCGCGGTAACTTTGGCGTCTGGTTTTAAACGAGAAAATTAAGGAAAAATGAAATTTTAACAACGAAAAGAGAAGTTTTAATGTTAAATGGTTACAGAACGCCGAAAATAGGTTCAAAGCTTTCAGTTTTTATTCACTGTGTTCTTACGAAAGAAACCTTTGTAAATATACAATTTTTAAATTTTTAGGAGAATTTTTAAGACCATGTTTTTTAATTAAACTTTAGTTTTCGCAAACGTTCTGTTGTTAGAAACCTAGCCTAAATATATGCATCGAAAGATACATGGTGTCTAGTTGTTTCAATATGTAAACCATATGTTTTTGATCACAACTAATAAAACTTATTGAATTGTATTCATTAGGTTATTATTTTTTTACATTTGGTCACTTTACCTCCCAGTTACCCATGCAATACATTTATATTCATCTAGGTAGAGCAAAGCACTGTAGATTGAAGATCTGGACATCTTGGTATAGAACTTCAACAATTTGACATACTACAGCAAGGGACTAGTCATTATTTAGAGGGTTCGGAGGGCTGGTGCAAACAGGGGGATGTCAATGATTATTAAGCAGGGGGGGGGGGCAGGAGAATTTCTAAATACTGTCTTTCTTCATTTGCAAATAAAAGGTAGGGACGTAATTATCCATGAAAACAGCAACTTAACAACAATTTCTTATCAGAGTCTGAAAAAAAAAAGAATTTCAGGGTTTACAAGCTATAGGCAAAATCTCATTTGTAGCCATTTTGTAACAGTGCAATTCATTGGAGCTTCAAAATTTTTGTTTTCGACGTTTTGTGTTATTAAAAAAGATTTACTTCTGTACTTGAAGCAGTAACACAAAAGCTTGCAATAAGGAGTAAATAATTTTGTCCAATAACTACTCGAAGTCCCGGCGAATTCCATCTTAAACAGTTTGATTTTCTCTCCATTCCGAGAGCAAAATCACAGAAAATGTACGCCTTTAGTGGAAGGTACGAAAGGAATAGGAAATTCGGCGTCTACTTAAAGTAAACGTAATCAAGTTTACTTTTATTATTTTTTTCAATCTGCGTTACGGAACGGTCCAGGTCTGAAAAGTAACAGCATAGTAACTATTCTTCCCGCAGCCGTTACTTTGGCAGTCACGCAACGTCTACTTGGAGAAAGCTCGCGTGACGAGCCAATGAAAACCGAGGAGCCTCGGCAACAATAAACCATATTCGTATTCTCGGTATTGGACTGAAACTAGCTTGCATGCAATGGAAGCTAATGCGGGGGAATTTTATTTAAAAGAGCGTCATGTCATTTGCATTTGAAAAGAGTCCCCGCCTATAATAGCATCCATTGCACGCTAGTTCCAGTCCAGTACCGAGAATACGAATATCGCCTATTTGCCACTGGTTCACAATGCTCTGCAATCTACTTAACCAATCAGATTCAAAACCAAAGGCAATTACGTCTGGTTCACGTGCGTGCGCGTTCGCGTGCTTGGCGCCCGGCTACGCGTATTTGCTTCAAGTTCTTACTTATTAGTTCATCGGGTTGTTTCCGTTTCTTATGATAGGCCTTATTCACGAGAGCCCGTAAGCCGCCATGTTTGTTTTCACGGTGTAATGCGAACTAGGCACGTGATTTGCGAGGGGGCAAACAAGCTAAATCAATAAATTTTAGCTGGTTACTTACAAAGTCAGATATCTGTGTATGTTTGTGTTCATAATAGCCATGCTTTGGTTTCAGTGTTGTGGTGAAAATAATTTCCGTTTTACATAATTTCGGTGCTTTAAAAAAAGGAAAAAAAGAAGAGAAAAGAAAAGAAAACGGCTTAGGTCAAAAATGTGAGTTTGGCGCCGATACTTCACTATTTAGGTCATCCTCGGAGACCCAGGGGCAGTTAGTGGGGGCGACGGGCAGCTTATCGGGACAACGGGAGTTTCGGGCGAAAGTTTACAACATAAACTTTCGCCCGAAAATCCCGTTGTCCCGATAAGCTGCCTCTCGCCCCCACTAACTACCCCTGGGTCTCCGAGGATGCATTTAGGTGTGACGCTTTTCTGAGTAGCGGCATCATTTCTGTTTTTGCCCCCTGGCAGACAACGTTGCTAATTAACTGCGCTGCGCAGTTCTTGCTCTGCACGGGGTTTATTAACTGCGCTGCGCAGTTCTTGCTCTGCACGGGGTTTATTTTTTTTAGTTTTGTCGGTGACCAGACGCAGACCTCCACTCGGTCGAGGTTATGTCACGCGATGTTTAGAAGCTATAAATCAGTAACAAATGGAAACAAATGGTTATTCTTTGTCTTTACAAAGAATGTTTAGTGTGAAATATTCGAATTTGAAGCCTTTGACTCATGAAAAATACTAAATTTCCACGCTTTCAAAGAGAAATGTAATTCAGCGGGCCAGAATCTGTGAATAGATACCATTACGTTGGTGGAAAAAAATGTGCTGACATGACAAGTTTCACTTTCGATCGGCTAGACCTCGAGTCACGTAATTTTTCAAAACTATTAATCAGCTACCTTTCAAATCTTTGCAAATCCTTTGGTCTTTACTAAACAAATTTATTGCATAGTATTTCTCTTTTAAGCGTAATCTATTTTTAGGCTGTGTTATTGAAAGGATTTTAAAGATATGAAGAAAAATTCTCTTCACAAACATGCCCTGACTTATACCGCTTACGTCATTTGGTAGGCTAGGGGAATACCCTCTGTGCTAAAAACGGCTTCAGCGTCCACGCGTGGGAATTCGGCCAGAATTTGCATAAAAGAAAAATAATTAATGGCGTCTGGAACTAGTCAACCATGAAATGTCACACAAGGTGTCTTTTTTTATCATCATGTTTGTCACTCGCTACATTTTAACAACCGCCTATTGTAATACAGAAAGAGGGGCAACAAGCCGGAAGGCGAGATCTGGCCAAGTAAGAAAATTCAATTTTTTTGATTGGCTCTTTCAAAGCATGGCTGTCACAGCGCTAAAATTTGAACGTGCGATGCGGCCCCAAGAGAATTCAATGTCTGTTTTTTATGCAAATTATAGATCATGCACGCAATCATAATATATTCGTTTTTGAGACGTTTCGTTGTTTACAGTCGGCCTCAAAAGACAAGAAGATTTCGTTTTAGTTGTTTGTAGCATTATAAAGCTATTTCTGACGAATAACGATGTTTAAAAACAGAGAATCCGCCGTAAGAATATTTATGTTTGATTACGTGACCGGATCTAATTTGCATAAAATCTAGACATGTCTCGCCGCCAAATGAACAATTTTTTTAAATCAAATAAATATTTTTACCCGACCTAAAGCTTTCATGATTGCCTTCTGCTTAATTCTTTAGTAAAATACTCTGCTAGATATTATTCCTGTAAAGACGAGAATGGTAAAGCATTCGTTATTCATTTGGTTGAGGATTGGATATTCATTTGATTGCCCATTCTCGTCCCCAGAGGCCGCGATCCTTCTGGTCAGCACCCGGGTGCTGACCAGAAGGATCGCGGCCTCTGGGGACGAGAATGTTGATTGCCATTTTCTTAGAATTGTCTAGGGCATGCGCAATTGACTCGCCTGCCACATTCCTGACAGGCAATCACGTGGTGCAAATTGGATTTGACCAGATCTCGCCTTCTGCTTCGCCCACGAGATCTGGGAACGAGATTATTCTGTGCAAAGAGAGAATACTATCGAAATTCTCACGGATACTTACGTTCCTGGCGTGAAGCCAGACGCCAGACGTAATGAAATCAATATTCGGGGTTTGTTTCGAAAGCGGGTGTTTTTTTTAGGGCGACCATAATTTGTTTGAGGCGGGTTAGGGTAAGGGGGGGGGGGGGTCAACTTTTATGGCAAAGGCTTTTTTTTCCACTGTCAGGATGTGGAATTATTTATTTATTTATTTTATTTTTTCCCCATTTCACTTCAAGTTGTTCAATATTTTTTAGTTATCTTTTTTTCACTCCCCCGCCATGGCTCCCTTAGGGTGGTCACGTGACCAGCGCAGTTTTAAGCTCTAAGAGCTTCTTGTTATTATTATTTTTCGTTTTGTCGGTGACCTGCACCAAACCTCCACTCGGTCAGGCTCATGTCACGCGATGTTTAGAAGCTACAAATCAGTAACAAATGGAAACATTTTCCAATTTTTTTTCTTTACAAAGAATGTTTAGTGTGAAATATTCGATTTTGAAGCGTTTTATTCAAAGGAAATTCTAAATTTTCATGCGTCGAAAGAAAAATATATTTCAGCGGGCCAGAATCTGTGAATAAATACCATTACGTTGGTGTAAAAGAATGTGCCGACATGACAAGTTTCATTTTCGATCGGCTAGACCTCGAGTCACGTAATTTTTCAAAGCTATTATCAGCTACCTTTCAAATCTTTGCGAATCCATTAATATTTACTTACAAAATTCAGTGTGAAGTATTTTGAAGCGTTTGAATCAAAGAAAATAGTAAAATTTCACGCTTTAAAAAAATACGCTTTAGTGGGCAAGAATTTTCATTTATTTACATTACGTTTGTGTCCTGGACTGTGCTGGTGTTAGCAAATTTTTGCTTTCACAAGGCACTGATCGGCAAGAATCACGCAATTCTCTGAAAGGTTCAAATCTGCTACAAACGGAAACTAAACAAATCCTCTGGTCTAAACTAAGCATGTTAAGTGTAAAATATTCGACTTTTTAGCGTTATTTATTTTTGGAGCTGTGTCATCTAGAGGATTTCTAAAATCTGATGGAAAACCACTGAGAGAAACATGCCCTGACTTGCAAGGGTTACGTCATTGCTAAATTAATTAGCCGGGGAATTCCCATTCAGCAAAACACAGGTCTAGTGTTCTTCTCAAATTTGATTTAATTATTTGCTCCAATATTCCATTTTCGGAGCTGGTTATTCGATCTTTAAACGGTAATTCAAGACAACACTGGATGCTGATTTAAAAGATTTTTTTTGTTTCACGGATCAGGATCGTGGGAATTAAAGTTGGTCACCAATAGCTAATAAGAAAACTGTTTAATTTCGGATGGAACTAGTCAACCATGAAATGTCACGCAAGGTGTTTTCTTACCATCTTGTTTGTCAGTCGCAACATTGTTCGACGCAGGTAAAGGGGATAATGGGAGGAGGGGTGCATTTTTTGTTCCCCCCACATGGCTCCCCTAAAGTGCTCACGAGACCAGCGCAGTTGTAAGCTCTAAGAGCTCTTGTTTGCATTATAATATGAAAACCATCATTACTTATCGTGAACGTGGTTTATTACGTTTCGGTAAAATTTTTACGGCGCTTAATTGAAAGTGCTCTTAAACGTTCGCTGAGCCCATCGCTAACGAACAACAATTTCAGCCAAAATGGCAAGATACGTGTTAACATAAAATGACATAAGCTCTGGATCTCTACTTTTACAAGTTGGAAGACCTTGTTTATGTGTCCAATCAAAAAAAAGGCCATTAAACTTTGGTGTTCACTTCCAAGACTGGCACAACATTAGGGTTTATATATTACGGCATTATCGGCTGCCTTGTTCTCAAAACCAGTATGGTGAATCTGTATCAATATTTTCAGGACAAAATCAACGCTGATCTCTGATGTGTGGGGCTCAAAGGTCCTTCCTTTGACATAAACTTGTCCTGAAATGCTAAACACTTTTTGTTGTTTGGCTCGAGTCCGTTTCCATTGGTGAATCTGTTTCACCGAGTTTAGCTTCCAGTTTTTCAAATTCTGTTTTACTTATTTCGTCCGCTTCATCTTCCACCTGTAGAAAAAGAAAATGAAAAATGCTTATCAGTAAATAAAGAATAATAGTCGCGGAAATGAGATCGTTTTAGTCTGTCAATACGACCAGTGTTGTTCAAAGCTTGTTGCTAACGTGAACGATTATAAATAAGGCCGAAGCAAATGGGAACGAGAGACGACGAGAAATTTCTATAAGCGTTTTCTTCAAATTCATCGATTATCACTTGCACCAAAAAAAATGGTCGAAAACAAACAAACCAACCAACCAAAAACAAAATAAAAACAGAGGTATTGAACAAGGTGATTGTCCCTTACGTAAAATAATAATAAAAAAAAGAAGTTCGCCTAGATGGGACTTCTTTGGGGTCAAAGGTTTGTAACTTCCTTGATAAAATGCTCTTTGGTCACAGAGAAAAAGGCATGGGACAAATGCGCCAGCGTATCTGTTGGTGCTGACGTACGAATATCCTTTGTACTTGGATTTCCACTGTCGTGTGATTTCACGATCGCTAACGGGCGTGAATTTAACAGGCTTTACGTGCGTGAAATAAAATTAGAGAAAAGGTATGGACGTCTCGCGTCTGCGGAAAATGTTGAATGCGGTTCATCTTTTTTGCGCAGACCGTGGACGTCAGCCGTGCATACACTTGCTCCATTTTATTTTACAAACGTAAAGGCAATTAAATTTACGTCCGTGAACGTATGCAAAATAACGCGACAGTGGAAATCCACCTTTATTCGCGCCCGTTAATGTGTGCGTGAACTTCGCGCAGTCTAGGCAATAAACAAACAAGATAGTGAACGAACTTTAATGGCCTCATGTTTAGACCGTGCGCTGTTTTGGTCAGTGATTTTTCAACCCAAATTACGGCTACAACCGATCGAGACTAACAACATTTACCTGCTCAACCGCGACCACTTCAGGGATGTAAAACTGCATCATGTTTTCAATACCACTCTTTAGAGTTATGATCGAGCTTGGACAACTAGAGCAAGCTCCCTGAAACGGCAAACAAACAGTGAACATTTAATGTTAACACTAGGACCTTATTGCAGGTCTTTGTTTTCGTACGATCCACAGAGGTCCACATTTACTTTTAGCCAGTTTTATGACATCTTAAGCACACTCAAACTCGAGCGCTTTCTCACGCTCTGACCAGATAATAACTTAAGTAGTCGAAAGTTAAACATGCGTGCAGACTTGCGTTGGCTGGCCAAACGGAGTCGCAAGTTTACTCGCAAGTGTGGCACGCAATTTGTCAAAAAGGCATTTTAATGCTACTGCGCACACTGCAATTTAGTACTTCAAGTAGCCAGCGTAGCTTGGCGTTCTAGTCAGTCGGGGAGAGCGAGAAATCGCGCGAGCGAGCAAAGCGACAGCGGGGCAGAAGGAAAGAAAGAACGCGTTCTTTCTTTCCTTCCGTCCCGCCGTCGCTTTGCTCGGGCGCGCGATTTCTCGCTCCTCGATCCCGACTGACTAGAACGCCAAGCTACGCTGGCTATACTTCAAGTAAACAGCACGACTTGCCGTTGACTTGCGTTAGGTCGTAAAACGGTGAAAAACTTGCGTTGACTTGAGTACAAATTTGATCACGACCAAAGTGAACGCAAGTGCACGCAAGTCTTGGCCGAACGGAAACGCAAGCAGACGCAAGTTTAAAACTTGAAAACTTGCGTCTCCGTTTGGCCAGGCCTTTAAAGCCCTGAAACCCTTTTTAATGTGGTATAACCGTTCACGTTTTGTTCAACTGACCTGTAGTTTTAGCTTTACAACGCCATCATGAAAGCCCTGCACAAAAATTAAACAAATAATTTATTAGATATAAGCTGCACTTCAAGATTTCATCCAAAAAAAAAAAAAAAAAAATGGAGACGCGTGCATGGATAATATTGACGTTTCGAACTAAGCTTTGTCTCTTCAATTCGTTTATCATGCCTCATTTTAATTGCTGCTCTACGGTATGGCATCATTGTCTAAAGTCCGACAGCAAGAAACTGGATAAGCTACATGAACGAGCGCTTCGCTATCTATTCAATGATCAGTCTTTAGAGTTTGCCACTCTCACTGATCGTATTGGTTACAGCCTAGCCGATCGACGTTTACAAAACATGTTGATCATTGCGTTCAAGGGTATAAACAATTTCCCTCCAGAATACTTACGAGATCTTTTTAAGTTAAGACATAACGTAAAAAACCTGAGAGGGGTCAACAAATTGTATGTGCCTAAACCTAATACGACTCGTTTCGGCTTAAAATCATTTAAATTCTCAGCAGCTGTCACATGGAACAACATCTCTGAAAAATTAAGAACTTTAAGTTCTCTTTCACTTTTCTGTTAAGGCGTCCGCGGACTGAAGGTTTAAGTAATACTAGTTAGCTAAGTTTTTGTGATAGGTTTTCTGTTTTTTTTTTTCCTTATATTCTTACTATGTTTATCTTGTAAATAGTTTTATTTATTTCGTTTCTCGGCAAGATCAATTTTTTGTATTTGCTAGTGGCCCAACAAGCCTCGTCAACCCGAGAATAATAAAGTTATGAATGTATGTACTAGTAAGTAAAAGCTCGAAGAGAGGAAGACCTTCCTTTTTATATCGATGTTAAAGAAAGTTTTAAATCGGATGTTACCGTTTCTTCTTATCACAGTGTTTTTATAATGGCATTTTAAGTTCTTTATTATCAAAACCTGTTTTTTCCCAAACCGTAATCACTATTTTCTCCACGTTTATGTTAAAAACCGGACAAGGAGTGTCAATGGAGGCGGTGATTGCACAAGTGTGAAATAAGTTGTGATATTTATATACCTGGCAGTTGACACGAGTGCGTAAATTCATTCTCAATGGAGCTTATTTGATTTCCGATTGTTTAAACTAGATTAAAAGTATTTGATCATAAACTAGCGAGCAAATATTACAAATCGATGGTTTTCTCAGGAAAAAAAAAGTTTACGCAAACGCATCGAGATTTTTCTCAAAAATGCTGCGTTGACAAGTTTTCGCTACACGATAAAAAAACAATTAGTCTCCTTAAGGAGGCAGTTTGTGCACAACAAAGGAAAAAGTCACAAGATGAGAAACAAAAGGTGAGAAATCATTTACTAATCAAGTCAGTAATATGTTTATTGTGTGTTTAGTTCCTGTACCGCCCAACGCGTCACATGCTGTAGAAAGAAATAAATATCTCTTTTCTCTCTTCTGCGCCTTTAGAACTCTTGTGGTTAAAATAGCGACGCTAAAAACAAGAAAAAACAGGGAAAAAAGTCACGACGAAGGGCGTGTCAGTAAAGGTGAAATAATTTATGATATCAACAAAGATTGCACATGTATCTAAGGCACGGACTAGGCGCTATAACTTTCATGAGGCGAACTAAATTCAAGTAATAAAGCGTATGAAAAGTTCGACGTATTATCTAGTTGAAATTGGCTGACTGAATTATGATCAGTTTGGGGGATCTTTGCGGCTGTAAAAAAGTGTAAAATGTGTCTTCGCTGAACTGAACCGTTTAACTTGACAGGAGAATCGTATTGATTTCCGTCGACCCAACTTGTAAATTGAAGTCGGCTCAGGAAAAGTGCGTCGTTTAACCCGAGCCTTAGCAATCGTTAGCCCATAAATACATTTTCAATGCAACTGTTTTTCGCTTATTTGATTTCCGAGTGTTTAAACTAGATTAAAAAAGTATTTGATCACTAATTAGAGAATAAGTAGCATGAAGTGCAAGAAATTACCATGGTTTATTCAATTGAAAAAAGTTTACACGAACGCGGAATTTATTCGAAAGCACTGTTTTGCAAGTTTGACCAAATGAACAACGAGTCCAAGACAATTAGTCCATTTTAAGTGTCAGTTAGTGCATAACAATGGAAAAACTCACATGAAGATAAACAAAAGAGGTGATATATAATTTGCTAATCAAGTCACTAACATTTTTATTGTGTGTCAACATTTGAATTTCCGCCCATAATTCCATCCGGATAATTGGACGACGCACGTCACACGCTATAAAAAGCAACGAGTTTTCAACTGTGAACATTTATCGCTTCTCTGTGTCTTGAGAACAGCGCTCGCTGTAAGAATCATCTAAACGCCAAATTTACGAGCTCCGGTATGTCTTCAAGGAAAAACTCTAAAAGACCGGCTGCCGAAACTGAATGTAAGTAACTAACTTGTTAACGCAACGAATGTAAAAGTGTCTTTTAGCACGAGAGCAAAACCAGGTTAAGAGAAGAATTTTAACACGTGCCTAGTTTTGGCACAAATACTCTACGCGTCAAAATGTTCGCCATTTCAGTGTTCGCTTGATGTCCGCTTCATGAAGAACAGATTCTTTCAGTTTAGCGAGAAGCTCAAAAAAGTCACAGCTCTTTGTCGTTAAAATGCATGCTCGAGTCGGGGTAACGCGACTTGTGACTAGAATGTTACATTGAGTCTGAAAACTTTAGCAGTTGGAAATAACGTTTGAGTCAGTTAACTGCATACTCACATATGTCTACAGAAAATAATTTCAACCTTTTTTTTTCCTCAAGATGAAAGATCATGTCAAAGACGCCGCCGAACAGCGTTCTCAGACGATCAACTCGATCGCCTAGAAGAATCGTTCGAAAAAGAGAGATTTCCAGGCATTCAGATCCGCGAAGACCTCGCGAAGGAACTTAACATCGGAGAGGACAGAATTCAGGTAAGAAGGTTGGTTGATGTAAAATATGCTGCTCGAAGCTTTCTGTAGCTACGTAGCATTTTAAGTTACCAGTGAGCGTTGGTGAAAAGTTTACCAATTTTGAGAGTTTCTAGCCGTGAGTTTACGTACCGGTTGTTTTCGTAAATTTCCGATGTTAGCTTTGCACAAATTCTCTTGACGCTCCGTCGAAATAAAATCCTAAATATAGGGTTCTGTTTTAGTACGATTACCGGATTCACTTATTTAACTGCCGGTTTGAAATTATTTGTCTTGCATTCAATACGAAGTGAATTGCAATGTTTTGCAAATTTTAAAACCTTTGTGAAGTTAGCGGAATTGGTCGTTAATTAATAGAAGCATTCCCTCGGTCTTTCTGTGTTTCTGTTAGTCTCAAACTTGAGGTATTACATCTCGTTACCCGTTGTTATACATAGAGCGATTTTCAATTGAGTTTCGTACAAGTTAAACCAAAACCAAAGTAATCAATCTGGCCAATCACAAGGGGCAAAAAACAATCCAGCAAACTAATCAAAAAACGAAGCGCGGGAAAACGTGCGCGAGAGAATTACGTTTGGCTTTGTGTTTTTTTTTTATCAATCACTTAGCGTATTAATGAATATCAAAGCAAACGTGAGTTCACTTCCTTTGACACTCAAGTGAAAATCGCTCTATTATTATATATTCTAATACATCTGAAAATTTTGTTGAACATCAAAACATCATTTTGTTTATCTAAATCCGGTTTCTGCTAAGTGCGTGAATATTTCGATAGAGAACAAAACACGAGTACGCACAGATCCAAAATTTCTTTTCAAGCATTTAACTGGATATTGAGTTAAACACCAGCCGAGGAATTTCATATCTGAAAGCAGCCACGTGATAATATTTCGGCCAAATTCCGAAGATTTTTTTTTTTGTTGAATTTGTCCGAAAGTTTTCCGCAGGTCATCCGGAAGTTTCGAAAGACCGCCGAACATTTTAAAAAGAGAAGTCCCTCCCAACAAAAAAAAAAACAAAAAAAAATACACTTTTTACATGCGTATTTATTCACGGTTGCTCTTTTACTCGTCAGGTCTGGTTCCAAAACCGCCGAGCAAGATGGCGAAGGCGTGAAATCAAGAATAAACCAGCACCAACCATCCCTGCTCCGAAACCACGGCCAGACAACTGTGACGTGTTCCCGCCAACCATGTGCCACCTGGCGCCAGCCAATTTCCCGCCAATGAGCCAAACGCCGTTCAGACCGTGGAGCCCAGTCTACCCTCCGTTTGCAGCCAGCGCTTCTTTGTTTCCTCCCTGGGGTACGATTGCACCAGAAGTTTTCAACAGGGACACAAAGTTTCCGTGTGCTGCTTCAAAAACTGTCAGCGTGATGGTCAACCCACGTGTATCGACTTCAGCGAGTCCTCCACCCAGCTCCAGTACTTTGCCCACGAGCCCAAACGTGACTCAGTACCAAGCCACCTATGACTCGGACAGTGGAGAGAGCCGCCATTCCGCCGACGATTATTTGGCCGCAGTAACTTTGGCGTGTGGTTTTCAGCGAGAAAATTAACGTAAAGCCATAGAGTTCCCAGCTGTCAGTTTTAATTTAGTGTGACATTATGAAAGAAACCATGGAGAATTTTCACATTTTTATGAAAATTTTTAAGGCAAGTTTTTTACTTGAGTTTTCACAAACGTTCTGTTGCTGAAAAACTAGCTTTTTCAAAAAAAATTTATCCAAAAATTCATGGTGTCTAGTTGTTTCAATTTGTAAACCATATATTTTTGATAACAAAATAATAAAACTGATTGAATTTTATTTATCTGAACTGTTTGTTTTTAATTGCTGTCGCTCATTGCTTCACCTCTCAGTTACCCTTTTAATACATTTGTACGGAACTAGTAGGTGGAGTAAATACTAGTTATGCAACGCTTTCGAGTGGTATACTATGGAATATCCCACGAGTCACTTGTATTTTCTCGGTTTACACACGAGCCTTTAGGCGAGTGTGTATACGAAGAAAATACAAGTGACAAGTGGGATATTCCATAGTATACCACGAGAAAGTGTTGTGTAACTATTTTATACCATGCCATAGAAAATACGCTTACTAAATTTCGTCGAGAATACAGTCGCAGCGCACCATGGGAAGGTTGGGTTGAATACCGTCGAATATACAACGGCTTTCCTGTATTCTGATTGGCTGCATTTTCTATGGCATGGTATAAAGCACTGTAAAGTGAGGATCTGGACAACTAGGTCCTGCACTTCAACAATCTGACATACTACAGCATAGCCTGCGTAGCTGGCGGTATTCTTGGGTTTTTAAGTGCTCACTAGCAAGCGGCGAAGTCGCGACAACGAGACGGCGCAGCCACGAGTGGCTTGGGGAGGAGGCAAACGGTATTCTTGGGTTTTTAAGTGCACAAGGAAGGTCAATTATTTTTATGTAGGGAAAAGGGGGGGGGGGGGGTAATTGATGGAAAGGGAGAGTCAGCAAAAATGTGCTTCATAAAAAGGAAGGGTCATGCAAATTTCAAAATTATATAGCTTCCCCATTTGCAGTTGCTCTTTCGCCCCTCTTTTAGATAAAGTTTACAATTTCTTGACCCTCCAGAGGAAACGAAAATTGCTTTGAGAAATCGAAAGTTTCAATCTTGAAAACTGAGTAAACTTACAGAATAGTACTTTCCAAGGGAAACAAAAATTGGTTAGATAAAATCAGTAGTGTCAAGATACCAAGGGTTCGAAAAATTGGGTTTCTACTGTAAAGACTTGTGACCTCGGAACCGTCAAGTGCTGCTGTCATTTTTGCAGATTGCACGCCATGATTTAAACATAAAACACACAGTCGACTCTCTCTTAACGGACACCTCTATAAGATGGACACCTGGTGTACTGTATCTTGACTCCCTATAAGACGGACACCTTTCTAAGACGGACGGTTGAATCCGGTCCAGAAGGTGTCCGTTTCAGAGAGAGTTGACTGTAGTTAGACTTCTACAAACCTTGAAAATAATATCTCCTCCATCTTCTTGGACAGTGGGTCTGTTGAACAACAACAGTTAAAATCATCAGTTAACATTAAATTTAGATGACTGGTGGTTGTGGTACTGGACAAATCCAGAGGTCCAGGCTTAAGTCCCATTCTTTTAATCAATCAATCAATCAATCAATCAATCAATCAATCAATCAATCAATCAATCAATCAATCAATCAATCAATCAATCAATCAAACTTTATTTATAGAGGGTTACACGTAATAGTTTTACAACTAATAAATTTGTGGCCCTCTCTAATGTACTAAAAAATTAAGAATCTACTATAAACAATAATCTAATTTAAAATTTAATGCTACTTAAAAATTTAAATTTTAAAATTTAATGCCACTTCAAATAATTTGACAGCACTCCTTTATTTTCAGGAGACACATAAAGTTGAGGTAATGGCTCTCTATGACCCAACCATGTAGAAGGATGATGGTCACTGGTTTTCAAATATTTCTGATGATTAAAAGGTCAATTCCAGGACTTTGAGCAACTTTTTTTCATTCTAAATTATGAATTGAATGTGAAGGAAGGGTCAATTAAAATGTAACACTGCATGTTTGTTGTGATCAAAGGGGACAACATATTTTATGCACACATTTTAATGTGGGGGACGGTCAGCAAAAAAAAAGCGCTTCATTAAAGGGGAGGTCAGGAGAATTTCAAAATAGCCTTCCTCTATTTGCAGCAGTTCCCCCCCCCCCCCCCCCACCATCCCGAAATAATGATGATGATATAGGTTCTAATATAGTGCATTATTTTACATATCTCAATGACTTATTGTGCTTCACAATTAGAATTATGGGATGACCCCCGACATTAGCATATCAGACGCCTTTGGCAACCGCTATCCGTCCATGCGTATGATCTTACCCCACCAACCATAGTTACATGTGTCTGAATAGAACAGACCACAACACCACACTACTCTTTACGATTAGTGTGTGGGTTCTTTAACGTCCCTTGCTGATTATAACACTGAAGATGTAGGAGATGGGGCCTACATTTTATTGTCCAAGTTGTATCTGAGAAGACTAGAATGTCTAACCGTTTGCATTTGATAATGGTCCCTCCCTAAAATCCCAATTTCTTGAGCCTCCAGGGGGAAGGAAAATTGCCCGAGAAAGGGTCTATTACAATGTAAAACTGCATGTTTGTTGTGATCAGAGGGTCATCCCTTTTCCTTGTACTTCATGGGCTGGTTGGTGCCATAAAGGATATGATGCCACTTATGACACTTATCAACAATGCAAAACAAACTGAAGCTATTCAATGATGTTATTTAAAGGGGCAGTATCACGAGAATCACTTTGAAAGGTCAAAGTGAAAAGAAATATGTATATCAATGGAAACTTTAAAATAAAGGTCAAGCTTTGTTAAAAATGACTATAACAGTCCACTAAAGTAACAAAAGATGTACCATCATGAGTAAAACAGACAAAGGATTTCAAACAAAAATTGAAAACGTCTGCCAGACGTTTTCAAACTCTGCCCATGTGTCATGGACAAATCGTTAAAAACTAAACACATTTTGCTCTCCTTTGTAATATTCATGAAATATCTCCACCTTGATGCTCTCTGTGCATCTTGTGAATGATTGAAGCTATTGATGTATAATTTTAGCTATGTTATTGCAAAAATGCATCAAAATCGGCATGATACTGCCCCTTTAAGACCAGCAAATACACCTCTACCTTATTCTTGTTTCCAATAACTCTTTGATCATTGCAACAGCTTCGTCATCATCATCATCAATTGCTGCAAAAAAAAGTGAAAAAAGTGATTAGAAATAAAGGGGGTGGTCAGGGGTCTCATCATCTCGAATTTTTCTTTGACGCCTTCTCAGAGTCTCGATTTCTTTTGCAATGCTAAAAAGGTCTCGGGCTCGCAGAAAAGTTATCAGTCTCGTAGTCTCGCAGAGTCTCGCATTTACCATTCGACACCGCTAAATAAAATTGCTAACCGACAGTTTTCTATTCACTCGATCCTGCATCGGATGCTAGTCAAACACTGGGTTAGTACTGTACCCACAGATTTCAGCCAAATTTAGGCATGCACATAAAAAAGCCACCAATTTTTATTAATGATTTATACATTACAACCACTTAATATTAAACAGGAGGAACGTATGTTATAATAACACAGCAACTTATACAAAAAGGGAGGCGCGGCGGCCTAATGGTTAGCGCGCTCGCCCCGAGTCGAACGGCACGGGTTCGAGGCCTGGCCGGGGCGCTGCGTTGTGTTCTTGGGCAAGACACTTTACTCTTACAGTGCCTCTCTTCACCCAGGTGTATAAATGGGTACCGGCGAATTTACTGCTGGGGGTAACCCTGCGATGGACTAGCATCCCATCCAGGGGGGAGTAGCAATACTCCTAGTCGCTTAATGCTACGGAAACCGGGATAAGCTCCGGCCTGTATGAGCCACTAGGCTCGAAGCAGACTTAGTTTACCTAACTTATACAAAAAATGCATAGATGGACAAAAATTGAAGGCTAAAACAGATTGTGATAAGGATTTTTGAAGAACTGTTAGGTAATGAATAGTTTTCAAAGCTTATCTCATTTGTTTGTTACTTTTAATAATTATAAAGCCTAGCTACATGTAGGACACATAATTTGTTTACAGAAAGCTATTAATTCCTTGTTCTTGTCCTTGTTAAATGTAGATCAGCGCATTAACTGTACCAATAGTAAGAACATTGCATATCTTCCATAATTGATATAACAAGTTGCAGTTAAAAACGAGTTCATGTCAAATGATTGAATGCTAGTTTGATTTGTATTTTGTTCAGATTTATTTCCATAATCTGTTACAGCGGAAAATACATAATTATTGAATATTAAACTGCAACATAATAATACGGGTACTTGGTATCACCTGTGTCACTAGCTGGTTGGTCTTCAGTGAGAATAGGAATGTTGCTGGCAAAAAAGTCCATTATCGAAGCAAATATGTCAGGTTTTAGAACTGGCCAGTCAATTTCATCATCATTCTAGAGGGGGAAGAATTTAATGTTAATAAATAATTACTAGCTCAACAATGGTTCACGTACAGATGTTGTTTGGTTATATTATTGATATTTTTGTCATACTTCCAAAAGAAAATTGCAATCTCAAATGTATAATTATATATGGCTGGATAGTCTTTTTCTCCCAAGGCTACAGGACCACTCCAGGTAAGCCACCAAAATGCAGGCATCTTGTGAGATACGATTCCTGTGACACGACATGTGAAACATGTTTCAAGAGATACAGTTAAATTCTGATAACTCGAACCTTCAAGGGAAATTGAATTAGTTTTGAGTTATCGGGGGTTGGAGTTATCAAGGGCAAAATTCATAAGAAAATGACCTGCAGGGGAATCGAAAAACGTTCGAGTTAGCAGAAGGTTCTAGTTATCGGGATTCAACTGTATACACTCACTTGGCAAGAGGCTTTATTGAATTAAAAACTTTTAGAATGATGGCTTGAACTTCTGGCAAAATTTAAATACCCTTATGTATTAAAAATAAAAATAATGATAGCATTTTGCTCTAAAATTTGAAACATCACCTTTTCCATATTTGCTGCAGATGTTTTCATTGCAAGTATTCGACTTCTAGTTGATAATAAACTAAGTATCTTTAAAGAAGACTGTCAGATAAAACACGAAAGTATGAAATGATAAATATGATTTCAGTGCCATTTCAATAAACACTGTCCCTCATCTTCAATGGAGTATTATAACCTCTCACCTTTGTTACTGTGATAAAGTCTGGTCCAAACATTACACCTGTTACACCATCAATTCTGAATAAATTCCTGCAACAATAGTAAAGAAAAAAGTGCAGAACATTCAAAATTGTACAACAAAAACATTGAAAAAAAACACTGATTTTCACAGGGCATAAGCACAGGCAAAAATTAACGTAAACATTTATATAGTTATTGTAAGAAAAACAAATCTCTTGTGCTTTTATATGAACAATTAAAGCATTAGAGTATAAATGATGCTGCCGGATCTTGTACTGGCAGTATTAGGGGTGCGGATGCCTTGTGATTGGTGTGCTTTAAGTGTTCGCAACAAACAAATAGCTGTACTATTAATATCTATATCACGTGCTAAACATGCAATGGGATCATATAGCTATTATGCAATGTTGATGAGTGACAAACATGAGAACTAAACGATAAAAATAAACAAATAATCGTTATATAACGTTTAAAAATACATGTGACAAGTCACGTTTTTTACGAGATCGCAAGTGTTGACGAAATACTAATGAGAGACCCTTTCATCACCCACAGCGGAAAGAAATCCCTTGAGAAATTAAAACAGTCCCTTGAAAGTTAACAAGAATGCAATTCCTTCCGGTTCAACATTAAGCCCACATAACTGCTATTCTCCTTCATTTTGTTTGTAAACAAGCAAAAAACGTCGAAAAAAGGAAGTTGCCCCTTGAAGTAATACTGAGTAATGTTCTTCCTTTGGAAACTACATTAGAGGTTTTCCAAGGTTTTTTTGACAGGTAAACCACATCGAAACATCATTTAAATTGTCTTAGAAATTGGTTAAAGCGAGTTTTTTCTTTATCTTTGCTCAAAATGTGTGATTTCATACGAATTATGCAATTTTTGATGAATTATGCGAAAAGTTGCATTTGAGGTCAATTATGCGAAATCGCAACATCGCATAATATCAGAAGCCCTGTCTTGGGCGAGACGCTTTACTCTCATAGTGCCTCTCTCGACCCAGGTGTATAAATGGGTACCGGATGGTGGGGGCTAACCCTACAATGGACTAGCATCTCAACTAGGGAGGGGTGGTAGTGGTGGGAAGAAATGCTAATTGTCGCTTTATGCTAGGCAGCATGAGCCACTAGGCTTGAACACAAACTTTATCTTAAATTACTTTATATAATTGACAGCAGTCTTGTCCTGGCCTGACATTAAGGCCTTAGTCTTGACAGAATGAACCACCAGGACCTACTGTCAGTACAAGACATGAATGCCATTTTCCGTATACTGGTACTCTGCCAAGATATTGCCTGTCGCTATCACATGTAAACATGTATGTCAAACATAATTATACAACTGTTACCTTGCCAATGGAGAGCAAAATGCAGACTGTGCATTAGGGAAGTTGACTGTACCAGACTCTAAAACCTGTACTCCGGGAACAAACTTCAGACTGTTTGGATTTGGTGTTTCTTGTACTTGAATGAACATTGTCCTCACATTGGCTGCAACAATAAAATTAGAGCTTCTTTTGATTGGGTTTCATAAAACCAAAAATCAAGGTAATCACTCAGGCCAATCACAAAGGACACAGACAATCCAGTGAACCAAACAAAACTCAAAGTTAATACATGTAGCTAGTATGAAGTGCGGGAACACATGTGTGAGTGAGTAACAATGATGATTTGCCACTAATCGGTCCTGTGTTTTGCGGGGGTTCTGGGTCGCTGGGGCCTTGCGTCCTGGTGTGGGGGTTGGCGTTCCTGGGGGGATCCTTCCGGCTCATCATTGTCTTTTGTTTTACTTCTGATTGGCTGAAAAAGTGGCACAAGGTTCCTAAATGCATAATGCAAAACCAAAGCAAACCTGAATTACTTTCGACACTCTTGACAAGTAAAAATCACTATAAGTACATCATGAATAAATAACACAAATCCCAGGGATTACATAGGTTTGACAGAATGCTGCAAATCAGTTAACATACATGTCAAGCCTGAGAGCAAACTCTTGGAGACTGAGCGGATAAAAAATACAATCCAAAATCTTATGCTAAAATTGTAAGTTGAAACCTTTCATGTTAATGGTAATCCAAAATATATTTACAGTAATATATGCTTAGTTCAACAAAGGTGTCAGGCAGTTTTTGAAAGTGACTGTATTGTGGGGCAATGAGGAGGTTGTAATGTTCATCATGTTAAAAGTGTGGAACAAAGAAAAAATCTGAGTCCAAATATAAACTGGGACTCGTCATGAGCAGGGCTATTAACTTGGATCAGAGGGATGTCACTAAGGGCTGGCTTCTGGCTAATTTCATGGCTGAAAAGAACTTAAATCTGGCTGAAATTTCACACAAACACAAAGACGTGGGTAAACATTTAGGGCCTGTTTACATGGAAGGCGGGTACCCTGGCAAACCGAGTTACACGGCTAACTGAGCTACTTTGGGCGAGCCAACTTTTCATACGTTTCTTTAGAAAATGCATTGAAGTGTTTGCATGCAGGAAGGGAAACCTGCCTTGCCAGGCACTTGGTCTACTTGCCTGGGGCACCCTTCGAGGCAGGATAGCTTTTTGCCATGTATACGGTTTATATGCCCAAGATATCCCGGCTTATCGGATAAGTCTTTGTGCGTGTTCTTAAATTAAAATTGAAGTTAATGGCATAAAATGTATAAATTCTGGATCCAAACAGAGCCATTTGACCAAAATTAGATCAAATTACTTTTATCTGTAGGCTGGAAAATATTTCTTTGAGCAACAGCTAATTGATTCAATTTTTTCTTAGGAATGATTATCCTAATTCAAAAAAACAACAAATTTAATTTCAATTTGATGGCCAAAGACTGTTGAATTCTATTGAATTCTCCCAAATATGGATGAGTAAATATCTAAGAGCTTACACATCAAAGTAAAATAGGTTTGAAGTAGGTTAGCCTTGATTATCTATTAAAAAGTCATATTTTTCTCCAAGCATTTGGAGCTACGTGGTTTTCCCATGCTATGACACGCTTTAATGACGCTGTCTCAACTCAGGTAGAAGGGCTGTGAATTCTGCATGTAAAGGCGAGTTATGTTTCATCCCTTCTAGCCGGGTAAATAGGTTAGACAGGGCACGCTCCCCCAATGTAAACAGGCCCTAAAATAAAGATAGGTTTTTTTAGGGTTGGGGGGGGGGGGGGGGGTGTACATGTAATATTTATGTATAATATGTATAATGTACATGTAAGATCGTAACTTCATTCTTTTAATAGTACACTGCCGTTGTCGTGTTTCTTCCTGAAAGTTAATTAAAAGGAACTGATTCTGAATGTTCTTAGACATTAAAGATGCACACATGAATTTACTTCCTTGAAATGACGCAAGATACATGTCAGCTTACCAGGCATAAACGATCGCAAACAATCGATACCTCTCAGAAATTTAAGATTCCGGAACAAATTTAACTTTTGCCTTAAAATCCTGTCTTCCATTAAAAGCTATTAAAGGACATTGCAGGAAAAAAGAAAAAAAAAAACGCCAATAAACTTCTTCGTTTTACGTATTAGCTTACCAGGAACACATACAGTCTGTGGAAAAAACTTCGTGCTTCGCGAACATTGAAGAGCTGGTATTACTCCACTGTTACTCCTAGAGATAGCTCTGCATGTGTAATTCCTGTGTCCATGTTTAACATGTTGGAAACCTCTCCTAAAAAAGACGAGGTTTGCTGTATTCCTCTGAACAAAATTGCGTACATTCGCCGCCATATTTGTTTTGCCCGCTTCCGTGCATGCGCAACATGCACTTCAAGTGACTGCGGAGCCCACGATTCTCTTGGTCAGCAATACTAGCTTCCAGACTTCCCCGCGAGATCAGAATAAAGGTGTCACAGACGTCAGTGGGATTTAGCCTCCCTCTCCTCCCCTAAAAGATCATTTTAAACACTGCGTGGTATAAGGCTACCTGGCGAGCGTATGTTGTATTCTAAGCCTTTTTGTTCTTCATCTAGGCCGTCTTGTACATTTCGCCACGTTTGTCGTTCAACATGCGAAAAGCACTCGTATATTCCTCCATAAATCTTGTCGTCTGGACGTGAGAGATGAGAAGGAAAAAAAAAAAGATTATTTAAAAAAAATTCCCACATTAAAGCTTTTATGGCGGGCCGTGAAAACCGTTCCTATCGGTTATGGATATGTGCCCACAGAGAGCACAAGTTAGTTGAGGGCGTGCATTAAAATCGAATTAAAACAGTTAGCACCAAATTTCAATTAGATATGCGGCTTCTACACGAGAGTGAGAGAAGAACATGGCTGACATTTTTAACACTTAAACGCCAAAGCCTTTCACCTCTTTTATTTGACAGATCAACGGATAATAATTTTAAAGTTGTAGCTGCTCTTACTACAAAACCAAAACAGGGACCACGGAGAGGGAGGGGCTAGAGGGGCTTTATCCCCCCCCCCCCCCCCCCCACACACAAAACACACATTTTTACGGTAACAGAAAAAAATACAGTAGAACCCCGGTAACTCAAACCTTTGAAGGGAAACGAAAAACAGTGCGAGTTAGCGGGGTTTCGAGTTATCGGGGTCGATTGAATATTTAATTTGTCAAGTTAATAATTGATAGTTTACTGATTTTTCAGCACTTCAGTATACAGTTTAGTGCAAAGTTAACTTATCTCGTCAGAAACTTAAACACGATTTTACATTCTTGGCTAAGCTCTGAATCAGTGCTCTTTTTACTCCCTACGATTTTCATGAGTAAACTCACTCCGTACCTATATGGAATACCTATGAAATAATACTGGTTTTGAAGATCATCCTCTCCATCACCAGGAGAAAAGCATGCCCAATTATTCTTCCCACTGCCATAGCAAATTGTATCCTGCAGAACCTGTTCCGTAAATGACCATCTTCTCCACCAGACAGTGCCGTTTCTTCCTGCTTCCTATGAATCTGAGAATTATGTCCCTTTCACCAGACATGCCCACCGATTCTACTTTTTGACCAATCCTAGATCGCTCACACTACGGGCTCTGAGTGACGATCTTTTTCCCGCCACCAGAGAGCCCAGCTGATGCTTTCTGTTGCGTTATCTTTCAAGATCTGCATCATGGAGACCAGACCTGCGTGTATTTTAAGCAAGTGAAACGGCGTGCCAAGTCAACAATGATATACTTGCCGTGTATGGGTCTTCCGGGCGTGACCACTTCATCACAATTGGGCGGGCGGCGCATGAGCAATTAACCTGACTTACAGCATCAATCCAGTTAGTTAGTCGGCCGGATTCTGATCGCTGCCACGGCTGCCACGAACATATGCAGCCTACAACTACGTTGTCAAGACAATTGCTGGTAGTTTTCCTCGCCCGTATGGGGCTCGGAAAAATAGTACGTAACTCACAAAATATCTGCGTGCGTTACATATTAAGACATAATAATCTATTGCGAGCTCGATATACTGCCCTGACAAAAAAGAGTTGTATGAGGAACACCCCCCCCCCCCCAAAAAAAAAAAAAAAATTGACACAACATTCTATCACAAGGTCGATATGCTGCCCTGAGATAAGATGAGGTCCATAAGGAGTTACCAGCCAAAAAAGACATAATAATCTAAAGCGAGGTCGATATGCTGCCCACTGACAACATCAGTTCCATAAGTAACTCACCACTGAAGTAAGACATAAAAGTGTAGCAGGATGTCAATATGCTGCCCTGAGATAACATGGGTTCCATAGGAAAATCACCACCCAACTAGAGATAAAAATCTAGTGCGAGGTCAATATGCTGCCCGCAGATAACACGAGTTCCATAAGGAACTCACCGCCCAAATAAGACATAACAATGTGGCGTGGGTTTGATACGCTGCCCTGAGATAATATGAGTTCCATACGGAACTCACCACCCAAATAAGACATAATAATCTAACGTGAGGTCGATATTCTGCCCACTGATAACATGAGTTTAATATATGTGACTCACAACCCAATTAAGACATACGAGTGTAGCACTATGTTAATGTATATGCTGTCATGAGATACCCCGAGTTCCTTATGGAACTCAAGACCCAAATAAGACATAATAATTAAGCACTAGATCAATATGCTACTCTCAGAAAACTTGAGTTCCATAAGGAACTCGCCAATAATAATCTAAAGGGAGGCAAGACATTATAAGACATAATAATTTATACCATAACCGAGAGAGTTCTTGCGCGCTGATTGGTCTAAAGTTATGGTCGATGAGATTATAGACCATGAACGTGACGACAGATCACGCCACGCACACGCGCGGGCTAGAAATGTGTAAGTTTTGTTTCCATGAATGAAAGCGAATTTTATCTTGTTTTGTTTAAATCAAGGACGCATTTGTTTTCGGAATTCAATATTGGACTTTTACTCAGGTGATATGTCGAAAGACAATTTACCAGGCTTTTGATTTTTTTGTCTAACTAAGAAAAACGGTGCTAGCGAACCGGCAGCGGACTCAGCGAACTGTCGACGTTCAGTGAACAAACGCTATAAACAAAATCTTCAGAGAGAAAATCATCTTGCTCGCTTCTAGCAATTGGCACACACTGAACAAGAGAATAAAAGGTACTGGTAATTAAAATTGTTATTCTTCCGTGAATTCTTGTCCACTTTTATTTGTATCATTGTCGTTTTTGCGTGTCGGAAATCTTTACGTTCCCCGGGCAAAGTTTCTTCACGGCCAGGCATCGCTTTTGATAAATGACCATAAATACTTGTTCGAGTTTGTTATGGTATAAAACAAATCGACCACATTTTTCCATGGTCTACACTCTTATAGACCATAGAAATGACGCCATAAAATGTCCAAAACTTTGCAGTGAAACCACTCGCCTAACGGCTCGTGGTTCCACTTGAGTTTTAAACAACTTATGACGTCATTTCTAAGGCCTATAGACCATGGGAAAATGTGGTCTATTTGTTAAGTAGCATTATGTAAATATGCTTCCTTGAGTTGGATAATATGAGTTCCATAAGGAACTCATCACCCAAATAAGACATAATAATGCAGCGCGATGCCAATCTGCTGGCCTGTGTGACCATTAGTTCCATAAGGCACTCACCAACCATTGCTTGATCTGATAGCAGCATATTGACCTCGCACTGGCTTATATAGATTATCATGTCCTATTTGGGTGGTGAGTTCCTTATGGAGCTCACGTTATCTGAGGGCAACACACTGGCATCGTGGTAGATTTTTATGTCTTATTTGAGTGGTATGTTCCTTATGGAACTTAGTTTATCTCGGGGGCAGCATATTGACATGGTGCTACATGATTATGATAAATCCACGTGATGGCATTTTCCCAGAAAGATCCAAACTCTAGATGTCAAGTTTCAAACTGGCCGGTTTTGCTGGATCTGGAGTGCAAATAAGTTTTAAAATATAAGTTACGTGATGGTATTTCATCACAAGGGCCCAAAACAGTCATTTTCAGTGTCTGATATAGGTCTTTCTTATTCGAATATTTTGGAACTGGAGTGAAAAATAAGGTGAATCCACGTGATGGCGGATTTTTAGAAAGACCCAAACTGTTGATTTCAAGTCTCAAACTGGCCGGTATTGCTGGATCTGGAATGAAAATAAGTTTTAATCCACGTGGTGGTATTTCATCACAAGGGCCCAAAACAGTCATTTTCCGTGTCTGATGTAGGTCTTTCTTATTCGAATATTTTGGAACTGGAGTGAAAAATAAGGTGAATCCACGTGATGGCGGATTTTCAAAAAGACCCAAACTGTAGATTTCAAGTCTCAAACTGGGCTGTTTTTCTGGATCTGAAGTGAAAATAAGTTGTAATCTACGTGGTTGTATTTCATCACAAGGACCCAACACAGTCATTTTTAGTGTCTAAAGTACGTATTTCTTATTCTATTCTTTTGGACCTAGAGTGAAAATTAGAAACAATCCACGTGATGGCAGATTTCCAAAAAGTCCCAAACTGTAGTTTTCAAGTCTTAAACTGGCCGGTTTTGCTGGATCTGGAGTGAAAATAAGTTTTAATCTACGTGGTGGTATTTCATCACAAGGGCCCAAAACAGTCATTATCTGTGTCTCGTGTAGGTCTTTCTTATTCTATTCTTTCGGACCTGGAGTGAAAATTAGAAACAATCCACGTTATGGCGGATTTCGAAAAGGTCCCAAACTGTAATTTTCAAGTCTCAAACTGGCCGGTTTTGCTGGATCTGGAGTGAAAATAAGTTTTAATCTACGTGGTGGTATTTCATCACAAGGGCCCAAAACAGTCATTTTCAGTGTCTCGTGTAGGTCTTTCTTATTTGAATATTTTGGAACTGGAGTGAAAATTAAGGTGAATCCACGTGATGGCGGATTTTCAGAAAGACCCAAACTGTAGATTGCAAGTCTCAAACTGGCCGGTATTGCTGGATCTGGAATGAAAATAAGTTTTAATCCACTTGCTAGTATTTCAACGCAAAGGCTCCAAATCGTCATTTTCAGTGCCTCATGAAGTGTTTTCTTTTTTGATTGTTTTGGTCCTAGAGTGAAAATAATGATGACACCACGTGATGGCATTTTTCCTGTAATAGCCAAACTATAGCTTTAAAGTCTCAAACTGGCGGGTGTTGCTAGATCTGGAGTGAAAATAAGCTTTAATCTACGTGGTGGTATTTCATCACAAGGACCCAGAACAGTCATTTTCAGTGTTTCATGTAGGTCTTTCTTATTCGAATGTTTTAGATCGACCTGGAGTGAATATTAGAAAGAATCTACGTTTTGGCGCATTTTCAAAAAGACCCAAACTGTAGATTTAAAGTCTCAAACTGGGCTGTTTTTCTGGATCTGAAGTGAAAATAAGTTGTAATCTACGTGATGGTATTTCATCACAAGAACCCAAAACAGTCATTTTAAGTGTCTAATGTAGGTATTTCTTATTCTATTCTTTTGGACCTGGAGTGAAAATTAGAAAAAAATCCACGTGATGGCGGATTTCCAAAAAGTCCCAATCTGTAGTTTTTATGTCTCAAACTGGCCGGTTTTGCTTGATCTGGAGTGAAAATAAGTTTTAATCTACGTGGTGGTATTTCATCACAAGGGCCCAAAACAGTCATTTTCAGTGTCTCGTGTATGTCTTTCTTATTCGATTATTTTGGGCCTGGAGTGAAAATTAAGGTGAATCCACCTGATGGCGGATTTTCAGAAAGACCCAAACTGTAGATTTCAAGTCTCAAACTGGTCGGTATTGCTGGGTCTGGATGAAAATAAGTTTTAATCCACTTTCAATGCAAGGCTCCCAAATCGTCATTTTCAGTGCCTCATGAAGTATTTTCTTTTTTGATTGTTTTGGTCCTAGAGTAAAAATAGTGATGACACCACGTGATGGTATTTTTCCTGTAATAGCCAAACTATAGCTTTAAAGTCTCAAACTGGCGGGTACTGCTTAATCTGGGGTGTTAATGAGATTTAATCTACGTGGTGTTATTTCTTTTCACAGGGGCCAAAAATCGATTATTACAATGGATCATGTAGTACTTTCTTTTTCGATTTTTTTGGACCTGGGGTGAAAATTAAGGTGAATCCACGTGATTGTTCATTTCCAAAAAGGCCCAAACTGTGGATTTCAAGTCTCAAACTTGCTTGTATTTCTGGATCTGGAGTGAAAATAAGTTTTAATCTACGTGGTGGTATTTCAATACAAGGGACCAAAATTGAAACTTGACATATAGAGTTTGAATCTCTTTGGAAAAATGTCATCACGTGGATTCATCCTAATTTTAACTCCAGATTTAAAAGAATCGAATAAGAATGTGCTACATGAGCTATTGAAAATGACGGTTTTGTTGCGTTGTGATAAAATATTACCACATAGATTTAAACTTATTTTCACTCCAGATCCAGCAAGATAATGGCGGATTTCCAAAAAGACCCAAACTGTAGTTTTTATGTCTCAGACTGGCCGGTTTTGCTGGATCTGGGAGTGAAAATAAGTTTTAATCTTCGTGGTGGTATTTTATCACAACGCCCCAAAACCGTCATTTACAATGGCTCATGTAGCTCATTCTTGTTCTTTTGTTTTGGATCTGGAGTGAAAATTAGGATTAATCCACGTGACGGCATTTTTTCAAAAAAGATTAAAACTCTATATGTAAAGTTTCAAACTAGCCGGTTTTGCTGGGTCTCGAGTGAAAATGAGCTATAATCTTTGTGGTGATATTTCAACACAAGGGCCCAAAATAGTCATTTTCAGTGTCTCATGTAACCTTTCGTTTTATGATTCTTTTGCTCATCAAGTGAAAATAAGGATGAATCAACGTGATTTTTTTTTTCAGAAAGACCCAAACTGTAGATTTCAAGTCTCAAACTGGCCAGTTTTTCTAGATCTGGAGTCAAAATGAACTTTAATCTACCTTGAGGTATTTCAACACAAGGGACCATTTCAGTCGCTCATGTAGCATTTTCGTTTTTGATTCTTTTGGACTTGGAGTAAAAGTAAGGATGAATCCACGTGATGGCATTTTTCAAGAACGAACAAAACTGGAGATGTCAAGTCTCAAACTAGCCAGTTTTGCTGGATCTGAAGTGAAAATAAACTTTAATCTACGTGGTGGTATTTCAACACAAGGTTCCAAAATCGTCACTTTCAGTGTCTCGTGTAACATTTTCTTATTCGATTATTTTGGACCTGGATGGAACATAAGGATGACTCAACGTGACGGCAGATTTCCAAAAAGACCTAAACTGTAGATTTCAAGTCTCAAACTGGCCAGTTTTTCTAGATCTGGAGTTAAAATGAACTTTAATCTACCTTGTGGTATTTCAACACAAGGGACCATTTCAGTCGCTCATGTAGCATTTTCGTTTTTGATTCTTTTGGACTTGGAGTAAAAGTAAGGATGAATCCACGTGATGGCATTTTTCCAGAACGATCAAAACTGGAGATGTCAAGTCTCAAACTAGCCAGTTTTGCTGGATCTGAAGTGAAAATAAACTTTAATCTACGTGGTGGTATTTCAACACAAGGTTCCAAAATCGTCACTTTCAATGTCTCGTGTAACATTTTCTTATTCGATTCTTTTGGACCTGGATGGAACATAAGGATGACTCAACGTGACGGCAGATTTCCAAAAAGACCTAAACTGTAGATTTCAAGTCTCAGACTGGCCGGTTTGGCTTAATCTGGAGTAAGAATGAGCTTTAATCTACGTGGTGGTGTTTCATTATAATAGCCGAAAATCGTCATTTTCAGTGGTTGATGTAACACTTTCTTTTTGATTCTTTTTGACCGGATTAAAAGTTAAGGTGAATCCACGTGATGGCGGAAATTCAAAAAGACCCAAATTGTAGATTTCAACTCTCAAAGTGGCCGGTTTTGCTGGATCTTGGACTTGGCATCTCGCCAAACGCCATAAACATCAGCGGGCTGGAAGAAGGCCGTGAGATGGACTTTCTGTGACTTGTAGTAATGTGTCCGATTTACGGTATTTGACAATAGATTAAAGAATTATTTTTCTCTACGTGAATTTTAATGTCCCCCTTATGTTATTTTTGAAACATTTTGTGTTGCTCAAGTGTAATCGGAAAAATAAAAAGCTTTAAGGTGGCTCCATAGGGTTTTGAGATATTACGGCGCGCGCACAAGTGATGCCCATCAAGAGATCATTTTCGCGTTAGTTTTTAAACTAGTTAAATAAAAGCTGCCGAAATATTAAAAACTAGGACTAAAATATGTTGTGCATTATTCTTTTTTTAAAATAACGGCCTTTGTTTTTGAGCTTCATCTACTCAAAAAGTGCTATTTTTGGTGTTTTTATGGCTTTGATCTTAAATTTCTTTAATTTTCTTCGGTGAAAATTTTTGAAATTCTCCCAACGGATTGAAGCTGATGAGAAATAACTTTTAAAAACAAAAAAAGTAGGGGTTGTCCAGGTCGTTTTTGCGTTTTTGGTTATTTTGTGTTTTTTTTGACTAAGCAAAAAAACTGGCTTACAGATGATTTTTTTTAAAAAAACGGCAAAAAGGGCAGTTAAAAAGGTATGACATCTATGCCAAATTTTAAGGAATTTCACCGAAGGAAACTCTAGTAAATACAAGTGGAAATTTTCTATTTTCGCCCGAATAACAATTACGTCATCAGAATAGAAATTGTCCAAGATCGCTATTTGAGCATGCGCGAACTTTCGAACCATACGAGTTGATGTGTAAAGACGAGCGTTCCCCGTTGTTGTCGGTTTTTGTGCGAATATCTGTTAACCCCAAGGTTAGTTAGAGACATACCTTAATCCTTTATGTAGCAGAATCTCTGAAATTCTGCTCGAAGTATCTCACAATCGCGGAGACTATTCTTTATTTTCTCTTTTGCTTTCGATCGTACGAACTTCACAAAAGCGGCCAGAAGCACCGCGGACGTTGTAAACACCTTTTTAGGGTGTTGTAAACTCTTTTATCTGCTCAACACAGGAAAGCACGGGTGTTGTTTCATTGGCAGGAAGCAAGTCTCGCGTTTTCTCGCCGAAAATTTCACGCTCGCGTGAAGCCGCCATGTTTGTTTTGATTTGCCGGCATTTCAAGCTCGCCCTTTCGTACCCATTCTTCGCGCGGTCAAGAAACCCTATGGAGCCACCTTAAAATGGGCAGATACTAGTGCAAAACTTATTTAGCAATCCCCGTGTAAAGGCCTATTTCATCTTTCATAGAGGTTGGGAAATGGATGTCCATGGAGGCTAGGGAGAAAAATATGTGAGTATGGACACTGGAATTTTCCCCTGTTTTGTCAGTGTGCAGGAAAAAAATGGGACTCACTGTATTTACGTGTTGATGTCTTTGGCACAGCTGTGTTAATCGTGTACACTGTAAATGAGCTAACGAATATTGTAAAAGAGAAATTTGTTGAAAATCCCAAGTGACAGAATGATGTCCATTTGTCTTTTTACGAAGCATGGAGGAGTTGATAGTAGGGCCAACGAACACAAATCCATCTTCTGCCAGGGATAATTTGAACCTGGGACGTCTGGATTACAAGGCCAGTGCCCTAACCACCAGTAGCCATGCTGCCTTCTAGAATAGAGTCAGTTCAAATTGCAAGAAACTGTAGATATACAATCGGAAACTGAAATAAATAGTTCAACTCAACAAAAAAATTTTGAAATATTTTTGGTGTCCACGTGCTCTTTGATCACACAAATGATATAGGCAATGAAAAAATTACTGTGTCACTCTCTGGTTCTATAGGAAGTCATCGAAATTGTGGCAATGGGGCCTTTAAATGCAATTAAAAACCTCTGTGGACTATATTTACCTTTTTTGGACATATTGGGCAGAAACATGGATACCCAGGGAGGGAAGTGGGGAACTCCCATAAATTTCGGATAGGGGTGTTCCGCGAAGGTTCTTAAACCCTGACCTTATTTTAGGATAAAGAAAGCGAAAGTTGATACCCAAAACCGTAAATTGACACCCTATTTAAAGGAAAGAGAAGCGTTCCGTGCACAGCAAAACAGCAAATCTTTATTAATATCGCTTAACTAATACTTGGACGGATAGCTCAGTCTTAAGATACTGTTTATTTTCGTTTAGCTGGGCGCTCATTTTAGTTGATAGAATTTAGGTACTCTCTAAGGATCATACCGGAAACACAATGCCAAAAGTAGCAAAAATGATACCCTATTTAAGGACCAAGAACCTCAAAAACCATACCCTATCCCGCGACACATACCTATCTCAACCCCTCAACAATTACAGGATAACAAGTTAGGCTGAATAACAAGCAAGATTTTTTCTCTGTTTTTCTCACATGTTCCGGCAGAATGAAATTGTAATATGATTAGTAAAAATTTATGGCTCCAATCTTTTCAAGATTCAAAGTTGATGCCAAATGTTGAAAAGTGCATTACTCCTTCTACAGTGTATATTTGCTAAAATAAACTCCTTGGCAAGTTGTTCTCTGATGATGATTCCAGGAAACTTTTCCGCCCATCACACGTGACTACGTCGTGAGACAAACGAAATAATACTTTATTATTATATTTTCTTATAAGCAAAAGAAACTTTGAGCTTTTGCTATGTTATGCCATATGGAAAACAAAATTTTGAATACTTTATGTAACAGAAGTGTTTCCTTCCCTTAAAGTATTTGTACAGAAAAATAAGTACACATCTTTTAAAGGCAACTCTGTTTTATTCTGCATTATAATACCGTTTGAAACTAAATTGTTTAGAGGCCAGGAGGAATATACTACCATAGGCCTACTCAGTTGTACATTTGTAACCATGGACTTAACATACATTTGTTGCTGTAGTACCCAATCATTTTATCAAGTGCTGAAATATTTTGCCCCAGAAGAAAATGATAGCAAAATCTTAAAAAACACCCACAAATTATCAGTTAGTTAGCAACAACTCAGACTAAGTGTTTTGTACGCTGATATTGCAGCAAAGACAAAAAGCAGTTATAATTTACACTTTGTTTTAAAGAACCAAAAATACACAAAACAAAACAAAATAGCTAGGTTATTTTTTTCTCATTGTCGGGAGATAGACACATGGTACATGTAAAAATTCTAGGATTGTGCACATTGTTGATTTATCATGAATAAATAGGGAAATTTCAATGTCATGCAACCTGTTGATAGAATAACAAATTAAAAATTCTCTTTACTATCCCTTTTTAAAATCAGTTTTAAGCATTTCCTTTTCCGTTCCCAGAGTCCCCGGCGCGCTTTCGTTGCTATTTTCCCCAGGCTCTTCGCGCTTGCTTTTCACCTCTCTCCATTTTCCAGCCAGTACGAAAAAAAAAATAAAAGAGGCCACTTCGGAGGAGAGAGACCCAAATAAGAGATAAAAATATACCGCGAGGTCGATATATAGTGCCCGCAGATAACGTGAGTTCCATAAGGAACCCACCACCCAAAACGGATATAGTAATCTAGCGGGAGGTCGATATGCTGCGCTGAGATAACATGAGTTCCATGAGGAACTCACCAGACAAGTAAGAGATAAAAATCAAGCGCGAGGTCGATATGCTGACCACAGATACCATGAGTTCCATAGGGAACTCTCAACCCAAATAAGACACAATAATCTAGCGCGAGGTCAATATGCTATCCTTAGATAACTTGAGTTCCAATTGAAACTCACCAACAAGTAAGACATAATAATTTAGCTTGAGGTCGATATGATGCCCTGAAATAACATATGTTACATAAGTAACTCACCACCCAAATAAGACATACTAATGAAGCACGATGTCAAAATACGTATTTCATCACAAGGGCCCAAAACAGTCATTTTCAGTGTCTGATATAGGTCTTTCTTATTCGAATATTTTGGAACTGGAGTGAAAAATAAGGTGAATCCACGTGATGGCGGATTTTCAGAAAGACCCAAACTGTTGATTTCAAGTCTCAAACTGGCCGGTATTGCTGGATCTGGAATGAAAATAAGTTTTAATCCACGTGGTGGTATTTCATCACAAGGGCCCAAAACAGTCATTTTCAGTGTCTGATGTAGGTCTTTCTTATTCGAATATTTTGGAACTGGAGTGAAAAATAAGGTGAATCCACGTGATGGCGGATTTTCAAAAAGACCCAAACTGTAGATTTCAAGTCTCAAACTGGGCTGTTTTTCTGGATCTGAAGTGAAAATAAGTTGTAATCTACGTGGTTGTATTTCATCACAAGGACCCAACACAGTCATTTTTAGTGTCTAAAGTACGTATTTCTTATTCTATTCTTTTGGACCTAGAGTGAAAATTAGAAACAATCCACGTGATGGCAGATTTCCAAAAAGTCCCAAACTGTAGTTTTCAAGTCTTAAACTGGCCGGTTTTGCTGGATCTGGAGTGAAAATAAGTTTTAATCTACGTGGTGGTATTTCATCACAAGGGCCCAAAACAGTCATTATCTGTGTCTCGTGTAGGTCTTTCTTATTCTATTCTTTCGGACCTGGAGTGAAAATTAGAAACAATCCACGTTATGGCGGATTTCGAAAAGGTCCCAAACTGTAATTTTCAAGTCTCAAACTGGCCGGTTTTGCTGGATCTGGAGTGAAAATAAGTTTTAATCTACGTGGTGGTATTTCATCACAAGGGCCCAAAACAGTCATTTTCAGTGTCTCGTGTAGGTCTTTCTTATTTGAATATTTTGGAACTGGAGTGAAAATTAAGGTGAATCCACGTGATGGCGGATTTTCAGAAAGACCCAAACTGTAGATTGCAAGTCTCAAACTGGCCGGTATTGCTGGATCTGGAATGAAAATAAGTTTTAATCCACTTGCTAGTATTTCAACGCAAAGGCTCCAAATCGTCATTTTCAGTGCCTCATGAAGTGTTTTCTTTTTTGATTGTTTTGGTCCTAGAGTGAAAATAATGATGACACCACGTGATGGCATTTTTCCTGTAATAGCCAAACTATAGCTTTAAAGTCTCAAACTGGCGGGTGTTGCTAGATCTGGAGTGAAAATAAGCTTTAATCTACGTGGTGGTATTTCATCACAAGGACCCAGAACAGTCATTTTCAGTGTTTCATGTAGGTCTTTCTTATTCGAATGTTTTAGATCGACCTGGAGTGAATATTAGAAAGAATCTACGTTTTGGCGCATTTTCAAAAAGACCCAAACTGTAGATTTAAAGTCTCAAACTGGGCTGTTTTTCTGGATCTGAAGTGAAAATAAGTTGTAATCTACGTGATGGTATTTCATCACAAGAACCCAAAACAGTCATTTTAAGTGTCTAATGTAGGTATTTCTTATTCTATTCTTTTGGACCTGGAGTGAAAATTAGAAAAAAATCCACGTGATGGCGGATTTCCAAAAAGTCCCAATCTGTAGTTTTTATGTCTCAAACTGGCCGGTTTTGCTTGATCTGGAGTGAAAATAAGTTTTAATCTACGTGGTGGTATTTCATCACAAGGGCCCAAAACAGTCATTTTCAGTGTCTCGTGTATGTCTTTCTTATTCGATTATTTTGGGCCTGGAGTGAAAATTAAGGTGAATCCACCTGATGGCGGATTTTCAGAAAGACCCAAACTGTAGATTTCAAGTCTCAAACTGGTCGGTATTGCTGGGTCTGGATGAAAATAAGTTTTAATCCACTTTCAATGCAAGGCTCCCAAATCGTCATTTTCAGTGCCTCATGAAGTATTTTCTTTTTTGATTGTTTTGGTCCTAGAGTAAAAATAGTGATGACACCACGTGATGGTATTTTTCCTGTAATAGCCAAACTATAGCTTTAAAGTCTCAAACTGGCGGGTACTGCTTAATCTGGGGTGTTAATGAGATTTAATCTACGTGGTGTTATTTCTTTTCACAGGGGCCAAAAATCGATTATTACAATGGATCATGTAGTACTTTCTTTTTCGATTTTTTTGGACCTGGGGTGAAAATTAAGGTGAATCCACGTGATTGTTCATTTCCAAAAAGGCCCAAACTGTGGATTTCAAGTCTCAAACTTGCTTGTATTTCTGGATCTGGAGTGAAAATAAGTTTTAATCTACGTGGTGGTATTTCAATACAAGGGACCAAAATTGAAACTTGACATATAGAGTTTGAATCTCTTTGGAAAAATGTCATCACGTGGATTCATCCTAATTTTAACTCCAGATTTAAAAGAATCGAATAAGAATGTGCTACATGAGCTATTGAAAATGACGGTTTTGTTGCGTTGTGATAAAATATTACCACATAGATTTAAACTTATTTTCACTCCAGATCCAGCAAGATAATGGCGGATTTCCAAAAAGACCCAAACTGTAGTTTTTATGTCTCAGACTGGCCGGTTTTGCTGGATCTGGGAGTGAAAATAAGTTTTAATCTTCGTGGTGGTATTTTATCACAACGCCCCAAAACCGTCATTTACAATGGCTCATGTAGCTCATTCTTGTTCTTTTGTTTTGGATCTGGAGTGAAAATTAGGATTAATCCACGTGACGGCATTTTTTCAAAAAAGATTAAAACTCTATATGTAAAGTTTCAAACTAGCCGGTTTTGCTGGGTCTCGAGTGAAAATGAGCTATAATCTTTGTGGTGATATTTCAACACAAGGGCCCAAAATAGTCATTTTCAGTGTCTCATGTAACCTTTCGTTTTATGATTCTTTTGCTCATCAAGTGAAAATAAGGATGAATCAACGTGATTTTTTTTTTCAGAAAGACCCAAACTGTAGATTTCAAGTCTCAAACTGGCCAGTTTTTCTAGATCTGGAGTCAAAATGAACTTTAATCTACCTTGAGGTATTTCAACACAAGGGACCATTTCAGTCGCTCATGTAGCATTTTCGTTTTTGATTCTTTTGGACTTGGAGTAAAAGTAAGGATGAATCCACGTGATGGCATTTTTCAAGAACGAACAAAACTGGAGATGTCAAGTCTCAAACTAGCCAGTTTTGCTGGATCTGAAGTGAAAATAAACTTTAATCTACGTGGTGGTATTTCAACACAAGGTTCCAAAATCGTCACTTTCAGTGTCTCGTGTAACATTTTCTTATTCGATTATTTTGGACCTGGATGGAACATAAGGATGACTCAACGTGACGGCAGATTTCCAAAAAGACCTAAACTGTAGATTTCAAGTCTCAAACTGGCCAGTTTTTCTAGATCTGGAGTTAAAATGAACTTTAATCTACCTTGAGGTATTTCAACACAAGGGACCATTTCAGTCGCTCATGTAGCATTTTCGTTTTTGATTCTTTTGGACTTGGAGTAAAAGTAAGGATGAATCCACGTGATGGCATTTTTCAAGAACGAACAAAACTGGAGATGTCAAGTCTCAAACTAGCCAGTTTTGCTGGATCTGAAGTGAAAATAAACTTTAATCTACGTGGTGGTATTTCAACACAAGGTTCCAAAATCGTCACTTTCAATGTCTCGTGTAACATTTTCTTATTCGATTCTTTTGGACCTGGATGGAACATAAGGATGACTCAACGTGACGGCAGATTTCCAAAAAGACCTAAACTGTAGATTTCAAGTCTCAGACTGGCCGGTTTGGCTTAATCTGGAGTAAGAATGAGCTTTAATCTACGTGGTGGTGTTTCATTATAATAGCCGAAAATCGTCATTTTCAGTGGTTGATGTAACACTTTCTTTTTGATTCTTTTTGACCGGATTAAAAGTTAAGGTGAATCCACGTGATGGCGGAAATTCAAAAAGACCCAAATTGTAGATTTCAACTCTCAAAGTGGCCGGTTTTGCTGGATCTTGGACTTGGCATCTCGCCAAACGCCATAAACATCAGCGGGCTGGAAGAAGGCCGTGAGATGGACTTTCTGTGACTTGTAGTAATGTGTCCGATTTACGGTATTTGACAATAGATTAAAGAATTATTTTTCTCTACGTGAATTTTAATGTCCCCCTTATGTTATTTTTGAAACATTTTGTGTTGCTCAAGTGTAATCGGAAAAATAAAAAGCTTTAAGGTGGCTCCATAGGGTTTTGAGATATTACGGCGCGCGCACAAGTGATGCCCATCAAGAGATCATTTTCGCGTTAGTTTTTAAACTAGTTAAATAAAAGCTGCCGAAATATTAAAAACTAGGACTAAAATATGTTGTGCATTATTCTTTTTTTAAAATAACGGCCTTTGTTTTTGAGCTTCATCTACTCAAAAAGTGCTATTTTTGGTGTTTTTATGGCTTTGATCTTAAATTTCTTTAATTTTCTTCGGTGAAAATTTTTGAAATTCTCCCAACGGATTGAAGCTGATGAGAAATAACTTTTAAAAACAAAAAAAGTAGGGGTTGTCCAGGTCGTTTTTGCGTTTTTGGTTATTTTGTGTTTTTTTTGACTAAGCAAAAAAACTGGCTTACAGATGATTTTTTTTAAAAAAACGGCAAAAAGGGCAGTTAAAAAGGTATGACATCTATGCCAAATTTTAAGGAATTTCACCGAAGGAAACTCTAGTAAATACAAGTGGAAATTTTCTATTTTCGCCCGAATAACAATTACGTCATCAGAATAGAAATTGTCCAAGATCGCTATTTGAGCATGCGCGAACTTTCGAACCATACGAGTTGATGTGTAAAGACGAGCGTTCCCCGTTGTTGTCGGTTTTTGTGCGAATATCTGTTAACCCCAAGGTTAGTTAGAGACATACCTTAATCCTTTATGTAGCAGAATCTCTGAAATTCTGCTCGAAGTATCTCACAATCGCGGAGACTATTCTTTATTTTCTCTTTTGCTTTCGATCGTACGAACTTCACAAAAGCGGCCAGAAGCACCGCGGACGTTGTAAACACCTTTTTAGGGTGTTGTAAACTCTTTTATCTGCTCAACACAGGAAAGCACGGGTGTTGTTTCATTGGCAGGAAGCAAGTCTCGCGTTTTCTCGCCGAAAATTTCACGCTCGCGTGAAGCCGCCATGTTTGTTTTGATTTGCCGGCATTTCAAGCTCGCCCTTTCGTACCCATTCTTCGCGCGGTCAAGAAACCCTATGGAGCCACCTTAAAATGGGCAGATACTAGTGCAAAACTTATTTAGCAATCCCCGTGTAAAGGCCTATTTCATCTTTCATAGAGGTTGGGAAATGGATGTCCATGGAGGCTAGGGAGAAAAATATGTGAGTATGGACACTGGAATTTTCCCCTGTTTTGTCAGTGTGCAGGAAAAAAATGGGACTCACTGTATTTACGTGTTGATGTCTTTGGCACAGCTGTGTTAATCGTGTACACTGTAAATGAGCTAACGAATATTGTAAAAGAGAAATTTGTTGAAAATCCCAAGTGACAGAATGATGTCCATTTGTCTTTTTACGAAGCATGGAGGAGTTGATAGTAGGGCCAACGAACACAAATCCATCTTCTGCCAGGGATAATTTGAACCTGGGACGTCTGGATTACAAGGCCAGTGCCCTAACCACCAGTAGCCATGCTGCCTTCTAGAATAGAGTCAGTTCAAATTGCAAGAAACTGTAGATATACAATCGGAAACTGAAATAAATAGTTCAACTCAACAAAAAAATTTTGAAATATTTTTGGTGTCCACGTGCTCTTTGATCACACAAATGATATAGGCAATGAAAAAATTACTGTGTCACTCTCTGGTTCTATAGGAAGTCATCGAAATTGTGGCAATGGGGCCTTTAAATGCAATTAAAAACCTCTGTGGACTATATTTACCTTTTTTGGACATATTGGGCAGAAACATGGATACCCAGGGAGGGAAGTGGGGAACTCCCATAAATTTCGGATAGGGGTGTTCCGCGAAGGTTCTTAAACCCTGACCTTATTTTAGGATAAAGAAAGCGAAAGTTGATACCCAAAACCGTAAATTGACACCCTATTTAAAGGAAAGAGAAGCGTTCCGTGCACAGCAAAACAGCAAATCTTTATTAATATCGCTTAACTAATACTTGGACGGATAGCTCAGTCTTAAGATACTGTTTATTTTCGTTTAGCTGGGCGCTCATTTTAGTTGATAGAATTTAGGTACTCTCTAAGGATCATACCGGAAACACAATGCCAAAAGTAGCAAAAATGATACCCTATTTAAGGACCAAGAACCTCAAAAACCATACCCTATCCCGCGACACATACCTATCTCAACCCCTCAACAATTACAGGATAACAAGTTAGGCTGAATAACAAGCAAGATTTTTTCTCTGTTTTTCTCACATGTTCCGGCAGAATGAAATTGTAATATGATTAGTAAAAATTTATGGCTCCAATCTTTTCAAGATTCAAAGTTGATGCCAAATGTTGAAAAGTGCATTACTCCTTCTACAGTGTATATTTGCTAAAATAAACTCCTTGGCAAGTTGTTCTCTGATGATGATTCCAGGAAACTTTTCCGCCCATCACACGTGACTACGTCGTGAGACAAACGAAATAATACTTTATTATTATATTTTCTTATAAGCAAAAGAAACTTTGAGCTTTTGCTATGTTATGCCATATGGAAAACAAAATTTTGAATACTTTATGTAACAGAAGTGTTTCCTTCCCTTAAAGTATTTGTACAGAAAAATAAGTACACATCTTTTAAAGGCAACTCTGTTTTATTCTGCATTATAATACCGTTTGAAACTAAATTGTTTAGAGGCCAGGAGGAATATACTACCATAGGCCTACTCAGTTGTACATTTGTAACCATGGACTTAACATACATTTGTTGCTGTAGTACCCAATCATTTTATCAAGTGCTGAAATATTTTGCCCCAGAAGAAAATGATAGCAAAATCTTAAAAAACACCCACAAATTATCAGTTAGTTAGCAACAACTCAGACTAAGTGTTTTGTACGCTGATATTGCAGCAAAGACAAAAAGCAGTTATAATTTACACTTTGTTTTAAAGAACCAAAAATACACAAAACAAAACAAAATAGCTAGGTTATTTTTTTCTCATTGTCGGGAGATAGACACATGGTACATGTAAAAATTCTAGGATTGTGCACATTGTTGATTTATCATGAATAAATAGGGAAATTTCAATGTCATGCAACCTGTTGATAGAATAACAAATTAAAAATTCTCTTTACTATCCCTTTTTAAAATCAGTTTTAAGCATTTCCTTTTCCGTTCCCAGAGTCCCCGGCGCGCTTTCGTTGCTATTTTCCCCAGGCTCTTCGCGCTTGCTTTTCACCTCTCTCCATTTTCCAGCCAGTACGAAAAAAAAAAATAAAAGAGGCCACTTCGGAGGAGAGAGACCCAAATAAGAGATAAAAATATACCGCGAGGTCGATATATAGTGCCCGCAGATAACGTGAGTTCCATAAGGAACCCACCACCCAAAACGGATATAGTAATCTAGCGGGAGGTCGATATGCTGCGCTGAGATAACATGAGTTCCATGAGGAACTCACCAGACAAGTAAGAGATAAAAATCAAGCGCGAGGTCGATATGCTGACCACAGATACCATGAGTTCCATAGGGAACTCTCAACCCAAATAAGACACAATAATCTAGCGCGAGGTCAATATGCTATCCTTAGATAACTTGAGTTCCAATTGAAACTCACCAACAAGTAAGACATAATAATTTAGCTTGAGGTCGATATGATGCCCTGAAATAACATATGTTACATAAGTAACTCACCACCCAAATAAGACATACTAATGAAGAACGATGTCAAAATACCGTGAAATAACGTGAGTTCCATAGGGAAGTCATCACCCAAAAAAGACCAAATAAGCTAGCGCGTGGTCGATATGTTGCCCTGAGATAACATGAGTTCACGAAGGAACTCGTCACCCAAATGGAACGCGCTCTTCCCGATCGGAAATTCCCAACGGAAATTTTCCGAAATTTCTTGCAAATGGTAAACGCTCTATAGCATTTGAAGGCTTGGTTACTTAGGCATGCCACGTTTGAGGCAAGGCAAGTAAATATGGCTGTTTTTACTAAATAAAGTTTTCCTTCATTTAAAAGAAACAAGTCCATATCATGGATTTTTAAAACATTGGGAATTTTACAAATCGACCAACCAAGGCTTTTTGACCGAAAACAGTTTCAAGAGATGGTTCTCACGGCATTAGAATTGATCGTACACACGATGGTTTTGGAGATCGCACGCGGCCATGAGAAACTCAGTCAGATCGATCGAGCAAACATTATTCAGTTTCTTCTGACCGGAGCTACTCATTTCGAGAGGATTCGCACATTTGCCATTTGTTTAGTCACCAACAATTTAACAAAAATACCAAATATCTATATTTCTCGTAGTGTTTGTTTTGTTCCGTTCTATTGCTTAAATTCTTAAGTGTAAAATATAATTTCAATCAATGAATTAATTGCGTTTACACCGTATGCAAGCGAGTACTTTTGTTTGTTGTATTCTTCTTTTCTATTGTTAATTTGCAGTTCTTGATAATCACCTCTGCAAATAATACTAAAACAAGTATTCGCCTCAAGCTCAGAGATAATCATTGAATAATCACGGAGCCTGGGCGAATAATTGTTAAATATAACATAAGTTACGAAAGTGATAAATGATCGTCGCAGCAATTGGATAAAGAAGCCTGAAAGAAAATATGAACTCACAATTGACCTCGCTCCCAATGTGTGGCTTCAATAGCTCAGTTGGTAGAGCATCGCACCGGTATCGCGGAGGTCACGGGTTCGAATCCCATTGAAGCCCTGAATGTTTTTTTCAGGCTTCTTTATCCAATTGCTTAAATTGGAAATTCACTGCGACGATCATTTATCACCTTCATATACATCCGTAGTTCACATATGAATCATTTCATATACAGTACATCATTTCACTCCTCTCGCGGGAAAATATGAACTCTCAATTGACCTCGCTCCCAATATGTGGCTTCAATAGCTCAGTTGGTAGAGCATCGCACCGGTATCGCGAAGGTCACGGGTTTGAATTCCAATTGAGAGGAGTGAAATGATGTAATGTATATGAACATAATGTATATGAACATAACATAAGTTACCTAAGGAACTAACCACTCACATAAGAAACAATAATCTAGCGCGAGGTCGATACGTAATCCAATGATGACAACAGATCCATAAGGAACTCACCTTCCAAGTAAGACATAATCATGTAGCACGATGTCAATATATCCAAATAAGAAATAATAATCTCGAGTGAGGTCAGTATGCTGCCCTGATATAACATGAGTTCCATAAGGAACTCACCACCCCAAAAAGACGTAATAATGTAGCACCATGTCGATATGTTGTCCTGAGATAAATATGAGTTCCATAAGGAACTCGCCACCCAAATGAGACGTAGAAGTGTAGCATGATGTCAATATGGTGTCCTGAGATAACATGAGTTAAGGAACTCAAAACACCCAAAAAGGGAGAAGTGTATAGTAGCAGGATGTCAATATGGTGCCCGGAGATAACATGAGTTGTATAAAAACATAGGTTCCATAAGGAACTCTCCACCCAAATAAGATGTACAAATTTAGCAGGATGTAAATATTCTGCCTTGATATAACACGAGTTCCAGAAGGAACTACCACCCAAATGAGTTATAGCAATGTAGCAAAATGCCAATATGGTGCCCTGAGATAACATGAGTCCCATAAGAAACTCATCACCCAAATAAGACATCATGATCACGCTGGCGGTCAATATGCTGCCACCCGGAGTTACCTTATTCTCACTAAATTTCGCGAGTACTTAATTTCGCGACTTTTGAGAGGAAGGTGCAATTGGAGTGTATTAAATTTCGCGATTTTTATCTATTCTTCAATATGAAGCTTTGACCTCGAAACTGTAACAACATAATTAATATGAAAGTCATCGTAAAAAACATGTTAAAAACTGCACTGCGCATAATTTTACGCGTTATTATTGCGTGCATTAAACAGTGGCGGCTCTTTCTTTATGGCTGGAGCTCGCCACAGAAGTAAATCGTCATTTTCTTGTCAATGAGTATTGTAACCTATTATTTTTTCTCTTGTTTCAAATGATGCAATTACTTTCTTTCGGTAAAATATACATAGACCAATTTCCAGTGCTAAGTAAGAAACAACTGTCGGAAACGGGAATTTAGAAAGCGATGGTGAATATATTTTATTACGATGAGAATATACGTATCTATTGTGTAATTATATAAACAAGGTACTGTTGCTAAACGTCTATGGGGACCCCCCTTTTTTAAATTTACGTTCTTATAAGATAAGTCTAACAAGATGGAGTGCAGGTACAATTTCAGGAGATTAACCTTATTAATAAATGATTATCATGCCATACTAGTCAAAAGTGTGGAATGCGATTTCCAGTATTTTAAATGGTATTCATTGATTGAATCTCTCATTCCTCGGGAATTCTACCGAATCCTTTTTTTATCACACAATAGACAATATTCACTGTGTAAGTATTTTTTTTATTTGTTACTGCACATGCGTACATTGTCATTCGTAGAGTTATTTGATTAAAAGTGCTGCTACATTTTCAAACAAGGTAAAATCTTAAAAGTCATACCGCACTTAAAAAAAGCTTTGATCTAAACCGTGTGCATTGCTTCAGTTATATAGGCATACAGTAAGTTATTTAAACAAGAGAAGTGCCGTAAAGCACCAGGTGCTGCCAGGCGAGTGCGATCTTGCACTTCTCGAGTCAAGCTGCTTAAATTAAAATGAGTTGTATTGAAGTAAAAGGCAATATAAATATAAGATAATGTATACATGTTGATGCGCTAAGCAAATGAGCAGGCTTTGCTATGCTATGCAATGCAATGTTTTGGTATGCTGGCTGTGCTATGCCATGTTGTGCTATGCCATGCAGTGTTATACTGTATGCTATCCTGTGGTTTGCTATGCCTCGCTATAAGCTACGCTACTCTATACTATGCCAATGTTATGCTATACTATAAACTATAAACTATGCTATGCTCTTAGCTCTGCTATACGCTATGCTATGCTATGCTATGCTATGCCATGCTATGCTATGCCATGCTATGCTACGCAATGCTATGCCATAAGCTATGCTATAGCTATATGCTATGCTATTTGCTATGCTATAAGCTATGCTATACGTTATGCTACGCTATGCTTTGCTATAAGCTATGCTTCCCTATGTTATGCTGTGCTGTGCTATGCTATGCCTTTTTATGTACTTTGTCTTTGATAATATTGTATCGTTTGCCAAGATAATGTGCTGTTATTTGGCCTTTTCTGTATCACTGTCTAGCTTTAATTAATTGCTATTTCAAACTGTTTCGTTCGTACTAGTTCTTTCGCTTTATATCCTTCCCTCGAGAGATCTGGAATAGAACAGCGCTGTTCTTTTCTTGCGAATCAAGAGCATATAATTAAAAATTGCTAACTACTACCTGATCAACTACCAGCCAATTAATCTACAACTTAATTTTGTAAGGAATAAAGCGTTTTTAGTCGGCACTACAGTAGCGGAGTTGACAGACGTTTGTTGGACTTAAGAAGTAAATAAAGTAAGAGCTACAGTTTCTCACTTGAATGCTTTCGGACCAGCTATCACTGCTATAGCAACAGTTTGACTCCCAGTGAAAGCAAACCTGCCTGGTAACTAGGCCCTCGGCCATTGTTGGATGAGCGCCGTTCAACCAGCCTGGGGCATCGGTACCACATCTGTGCGTCGGTGGACATGTGGTGGGCATTTTCGTACCTGCATCTCCTTGGAAACGATACCAGCCAGTACCAAGTGTAGAGTCACACGACTTGACGTCTGCGGGGGCCGTGACTTTCCGTTTGCCATCCGTCAGGCTTGTATAGGTAAAACATTCTATAAAAAGCAAAAACAAAAATACACATAAAAGCATTCAAATAACAAAAAAGTTGTTTTTAATAATTGGTCATAGTTTAGTTGTTTTATAACATGTAAGTTCTCCTGCTCAAGTCACCAAGGGCGAGGTCATTTATTAATGTACCATCCGAAGCTATCCTTGAGTTTATTTACGAACAATCATAAATCATGCTTAGGTAGTTTCGTTCTAAGTGTCTGTCAACATATTCGGCAAAGGGTCGGCCGATAGTCGACTTACATATCGGTTGAGAATAGGCCAATTGTCGACCGATAACTGATGGACACTCGGCTGATAGTCGACCCACATAACTGGCCGATAGTCGATCGATACGATGCCGACAGTCTATTTAAACTTAGCCGATAATCAACCAATATATCGACCAAACATTGACCAAGTATCGACTGACTATCGGCCAACTATCGATCGATGTGTCGACCACCTATCGATCGATATATGGACCGAAATATCGACCGACATCTACCATTAGCCATGTTCAAAACGAGCGGGGACTGGGCACGAACATATTTTCTCTTCGGTACAAACATTCAATATCGATTGAATTGAAAAATGGGGCTGTCATCTGGAGAGCATCAAAAAATTAGTAAATCACCGAATTTGACGGTTATTGGTTTAAACCCAGGCATGGTATACTTAGTTGGATTGGAGGGACAGGCGTCCTCCAATCCATACTATCTCTTATTTTAAAAGTGTACCTGCCTTTGCGTTTAAACCAATAACCATCAAATTCGGTAATTACTAATTTTTGTGCTCTTTCAGATGATATGCCCCATTTTTAATTCAATCGATATTGAATATTCGTACCAAGAAAAATATGTTCGTACCCAGTCCCCTGCTCGTTTAGAACATGGACAATTGGTAAACATCATCCATCAAGACTTCACGATAACCTCGTCAATTTAAACCCACCTTCTGGCAAGTGAATGCAACTTGTCTTTCCGTCACCAACGTATCCATGGATACAGGCGCAAGTGTAAGATCCCAATGTATTTGTACATCTGGCCAGGTCTTTAAGACAGTCGTGGATGCCGATGTCGCATTCGTCAATATCGGCGATATCTGAAATATCCACATACCAAAAAGATATCAATATATCTATCAAATACCAAACAGTTGTTGACAAAAAGAGACATAAATATTTCATTGTCTTTGCCAGGCTATTGAATGCCCTTTGATATACGTAGCTCAAAAAAAAAAAAAACATCACTTACAAACTGAAAGAAAAAGGTCACTAAATGACTGAATAAATAAATTAATGACCGAAAGAGCGAAAGGGAGATCAGGGTATGTAATAATTCCAGTTGTAATTTTTAATTTACACACCATGAAAGTTTTTTTATTAAGAATTTTAGTCGTGAGGTGCAAGTGCAGTAAGAGGAATGGAGTAATTTTAAAAGTGTACAAAGTAGTGTATTTTGTAGTATTTTGTATATTTTCTACTGTGTCTTCATTTTATAACTTCTTACGGGCGAAACGAGCGACGGATGAGTTAACGGACGACTCGCATTTAACAAAAGCAGAATTACACGTTACTACTTCACCTTCTGTCTCCATGTTGCATTGAGCAAGCACGACTTTCCCGGGTATAACAGAATCAAACCAGTATTTGCCGCTGACCGCTTGTCCTCCTTCGCTCGCCTTGATTTCTTTACACGATTCTGCGGGCAGCTCAGGTATGGAACCGAGAGGGACTAAAACATAAACGGGTTGTATTCTATACAGTTTCAAATGAAAAATGAACAAGAATTTGTAGAGCTATACACAAGCCGATTAATTGGTTGAAATTAGAAATGTAGTACTGAAAACTTAAAAAAAACGACTTTCCCCTGTTTTTTTTTTTTCCTGTTTGTTTGTCGGTTTGTTTGCTGTCTATATCTGTTTTTCAGGGACTCCCAACAAGCCATTTCGGTTCGGAAGCCCTATATTTGCCTACGACTTTCGGATTAAAGTGTGATGAAAACCTGGAGTTTTCTTTACCTAAAACTTTCGTGACACGAGGAAAATAATGCCTGTTGTTCTCGGAGAGTGAAAAATATCGTTTTTGGTACGAAAAAAGGCAGCTACGATTTTCGAGAAGGAAACAGTGCTCATAAATTCTGGTAGTAATATTTTGTTCCCTAAAATGTTTTGAAGTTTGAAAATTCAGCTAGTGTATCCAAACAGATACAATTTTCTAAGAGTTAAAAATAAGCCTTTATATCGCACAAAAAAATACGTTTATAACATAAAAACGGTATTCCCAACAGTTATAGTAAAAGTTGCTTGTTGGGTACTCTTTTGTTTCTTCACTCCAGCAAGGATAATTTTATCCGTGCGACCACGTCTATCAAAAGGAACTGTCGTGTTATTTTACCTCTTTTTCTCACTCTTCCATAGTAATATCTGTTCGAGTCAGGAACGAAATCTTCAGGCCTGGCTTCCTTGGTGCGATTATTCAGCTCACACATGTACTGAGAAATGACGTAGTTGAAGCTTTGACATCTAACGTCAACACCGCAGGCCCGAATACATTCAGGAGAGTTTGAAGTTTTTATCGTCTTGAAAATGTGTTTCTTGAGCATCATGCCAAAGATAGAGTATTCGCCTTCGCATTTCTGTGCACTTATTTCACAGAACACCTGGCACAGCAGTAGCTGAACTGCGATACGTAAACGTTGCCTCGCGACCATTCAAGTTCTTCGACGGTCCTTAAATTGAAATATACAATTTAAATAGGTAAAGTTGGTAATGAAGACTACAATCTTTGTTCTTCTTGAAAAAAAGAGTCGACCCTATTAAGGAGAGCGACTGCAGTATATATGACAAAAAAGATTTTTAAGGCAATGAGGTTCTCCGATAGATTCAACGTTGGGACAATTAGGTTTTCAAGAAACAAGGGAAAAGTTAATGTTGACCAAAACGAACAATGTCAGCGCCTTTTAAAGTTTAATTTCACTCGCTCCCTGTGGATATTCTCAGGCAACTCAATAGTTACTCCATTAAACTAGCCAACCAAATTAGCGGCAACATTATTTGACGCTAATAATGTTAGAGAATTCTCGCAATTGGAGGTTTTCCTAATGACCTATACTTTAAAAAAGACAAAAACTGCGGTGAATTCGTGGGTGGATTTGATAATCATATCACGGGATGTCTTCAAAAAATCTTTAAGTCATAACTTATTGATGTCATCATTATTGATAACTCTTGCAACGGGAGGTTTTCGCCATACCACTGCTAGAATATAATAAAGTTTAATTCTATTTGTTTGAAATCCTATACATTTAGCATTAAACCAGCGCTGTGAATGGCACGGGAAAATTAATAGCAAAAGAAGTGAATTGAAGTAATCAAAGGAGGATTATCCGTTATCCTCTGCTGAAACATTAAAGAACATTTTTGTGAACTTGATAAAATCTGCTTTGTGGTTACTGTGGTTTCCATAGCAACAATTTCAAGCTTAATTTTCTCCCTTTTCACTAGACATGTCAAAACCAAGAAGAAAAAAAAAACTTGATCGATGATGCTGTAACCACTAAGCGTTACACGTTGATACAAGTCATCAGATGTAAAAAATCCAATCCAAGGTTTCTGTAATACAAAGAAAACAGTATTTTTGCGTAATGTTTCGATTTTTCCAATAAGTAAATAGTTGAAAGGTTTACCGAAAAAATTCAGATTCTTAAGAGACAACCAAGAATTTCGGTCTTTATGCCAAAATTGCCGTCCCAACTCAGAAATTCAAAGTTTTTCTAATTTTCCTAACGTTCAACAAGCTTACTTGAAAGGGAAAAATCCTGAAACAACATTTTCGAATTTTCACGAGATAAAAGGACGTACTTTGCGTTGAAATAAGAAAATGAGTATAAACACAAGGATGTACAAGGATGTATGTGCGTTTCTTTTCAAGCGTTGAAGGAAATTTTGATCAATTAACTGACACAAGCTTTTGATGAATAAATAATTACTGGCTGAATGTTTTTCAAAAATAAATTTTCTTGAATTACAGGCCGATGTAACAACCTTCTGGCTTTAATTTTCAAAGATATAGTTTTACCTCAATTTGATTCCAAAAAATATAACCCACTGTGAAACGGTTTTTCACGAAGGAACAGAATCGTTAACGAAAGACATAAATGCTGTTTTTTAGAACTCTTCTTCGTCATACGGCAAGATGTTTTAGTTATTGATGTATTAAATATAATTTTTTGGGAAAGTGTTACCTGTCTGCTCAATAGCCTTTCTTCAGAATTTCGTCTTGCTATGATCTGAAAAGCGAAAATCTCTTTCGAAGAGTATGTTTCTTCTCCTTAATCAAACCAATTCTACCTGCCTTAAAATTACATTGTAAAATTCATTAAATATTCATGCAGGTGCAAACCAATCCCAGGACCATATTCAGATCACATGTACACAACTGTAAACCCCAATACAAATCAAACATTAGAATTTACTTTTGATACAAACTCCTGCTAAGCTAATAAGTATTCATTAACTTTTGATACAGATCTCCACTGATTCGCATAACAATACTTTGCATTCAATTTATTGTTTTCATTTCACAAGTAGAATAAAATATTCGCGTCCTATCTGTATAGCCGTTTAGAATGGCTCGCCTATCGGCTCGCCATTAATTGTAAACGCCCATATAGATCTCCCGCTCATATTTTATCTACTACATAAACATTTAAACTTACCGAATATGAATGTAAAATGATGTTCTTTTAATGCTTGAAAAAGATTCTAAGGGGTGACCGTGAATAGTGATAAATTATTAATAAAGTCATTATTCACAAACGATGTTTATGATTGGCTCTTGTGTATCAATACTTTTTCAGATGTGCAAGAGGCGACTTAGTAATTAAGGTCAAGTCCTTTAATTTTGTTAAATTTTTTAGTTTGGATTGCAGATATTTTCAGTACTCGCTAATATCTGATATCGAACAGTAAAATTTGTGTAAGAATTAATCGACGGGAAGATATTTTTTTTCAGAAAAAAAACAAACAAACAAACAAACGAAGTTAGGCCAAGTGAAAAACAGCAACAACAATAATAATAAGAACAACAACAACAACAACAAAAGCAAACGTATCTCGTTCGGATTTCTATAAAAAAGATAGCGTGCGCCTGTTTTTTTTTTTTATTTATTATTTCGAACAATACAGTTAAATTCCTTGTATATTCGAACAACACAGTTAAAACTGTGTTCGAATATCGATGTTTTTTCCTCCATCGCCAAACTGTCCAGAAGCGAATTACAAAATAAATCTCGCTAGGTAATTGACCTATCCAGTACGGACTTTAAAAAGGTGAAAATTTCATTTACCTGGGTTTGATAAATCCAGTCATATATACACCTAATTGAAGAAACGTTGACCATGTGAATAGCATAAATCATTAACGATACGACCTAATGGTATTCTGGATACACAGCCTTGGTAAGCTTAGCAATATTTCCCTATTGATAATCAACATATTTTCTTATTTTGAGAGCCTTAAGAGCATGTTTTATGTAACCTGTCTTATCATCGTGTAAATATTCTGTCACATACGACAATTATTTTATTGGGTCGCATCGTTCATGGTTTACGCTTTCATGGGTCAACGATTCTTCAATAAGGTATATATAGGTAGGTAGGTAGGTAGGTAGGTAGGTAGGTAGGTAGGTAGGTAGGTAGGTAGGTAGGTAGGTAGGTAGGTAGGTAGGTAGGTAGGTAGGTAGGTAGGTAATACTTTATTTAAAACACGGTAAATTCCATTCAAGTATACATAATAAAATAGAACAAGGAATAAAAACACTAACTACACTAACTAAGAGAGGCTAACTACTAGTAAGAACAAACAAACAAAAACCTGCTTTACAAGGACGCCGTGTATTTATAATTTAGATGCAAAATGAGCCGAACTTGTGATTTTTCAATTTGTTCTTAAATTCGTTAAGTGTGATGGATAGTTTTATTTAATTCGGTAAGCCATTCCATAACACAGCCCCGCTGTAGCTGAAGCTTCGTTTGCAATAATTAGTGCGCGGCTGTGTATGGATAGCTTTCCTTCAGCGAGTATTCCTGAAATTGTATGTCAAGGCTTCATTACGCGGGAAAAACCGAGAACTCAAATAATTCGGAGTCAGGTTGTTCATAGCATTATACATCATAATCGATTTACTCACGGCCCTTTGATGATCAAGTTTGTGCCAATTTGAACTATGTAAGAGTTCATCAGTATTTCTATCATAATTAGAGAAGTTTATAATACGCGCAGCACGGTTCTGTAGCTTTTGTAGTTTCTGAGAGAGTCCCTTTGAACAGCATCCCCACACTACACTACAATAATCGAAATGAGGCTGAATTAATGAATTGTAAACGGTGAGAAGTATCTCACGTGGAACAAAATCCCTTATGCGTTTGATGGCGCTTACACCTGAAGCAATCTTTTTTGAAATTTCCTTTATGTGAAATTCCCAATTTAGATTTTGATCAATATATACGCCGAGAGATTTCGTAGTGGATACTTGTTCAACAGGGATTTGATTTATTTTGATTGAGGGATTCTCAGGTAGATTAGATAGCCTTTGTCTAGATCCAATTAATAATTACTTAGCTTGCTTTAATGACCCATCGATTTTTGTGTTATTGCAGAGCTGTTTAAAATTGTATAAAAAGCAACGGTAGTTTCTCTTGAATTAGAGATTTCACATTGTTATATTTGTATTTTGTTTTTACATTTCTTCTCTTTCACTACATTGGTGCATCTGTGGTATGGTCGATACCACTGTTTCATTGAGAAGTTCCTTAAGTTTCTTAAAGCTGTTTAAAATTGTATAAAAACCAACCGTAGTTTCTCTTGAATTAGAGATTTCACATTGTTATATTTGTATTTTGTTTTTACATTTCTTCTCTTTCACTACATTGGTGCATCTGTGGTATGGTCGATACCACTGTTTCATTGAGAAGTTCTTTAAGTTTCTTTTCTTAATTGAAAATTGTCTACGTGGTAGTAGCGGAGCTCCACGCGCCGAAGGCGCGTAGCGTAGCTCCATTGGTAACATGCGGGTACAAGGGAACAGACAGGGCAAATGGTATCCTATCGAACCGAGAAATTTTGGTTGTCGCGTACGTACGTACGTCCGTCCGTACGCACGGATTAGGCCTGGGAACGAGCTAGGCTCCGGTGGCAACCCGCGTCTTTTGGCGGGAAAAATCATTACTATCAAGGCCTTAGCAAAAACGTTTTTTAAAAACGATTTCTACTCAGCTAAGCTTTATATAGTAGGAAGTTTTAAACGCGAGGAAAAAAATCATTCTTAGCTCTTGTTGACAATGTTAGAATTACATGAAGGGGAGACTAACTTGAGGAAGTCCGCTGTGTGAAAAGTCAGAAAACAATCTCACAGCATGCCGATTTACCAAGCGTACGCATGAGTTCACTACCAAGCATGAAGACTCCTCGATTGAAAAGCACACGAAGAACTCAGTTTTAAAGACAGTTTATTACAGATACATTATTTCTGGATATATTCCTCGTTTCACCCGCGATGACAACCATAGTTAGTAGAGGAGTAAAGATTGTGGCCGATCGAAATGGAAAATCTTCCAAGCTAAAGACGGTCAAAGACAACATTCCTTTACGAAAACAAGGTGAGCTATTGATGTTCATTTTTTAACAGATTAGAAAAGTCTTTGGTATTTAGATTAACCAGCATTCAACCTAATACACTGTACATCATTTTTAAACGAAGCTGGGTTCTAGCTCTCAGTCGTGTACCGGTATGTCAAACAAGGACATAGACCTAATGAACTGAAATTCGTTTTGTCTTAAACACGAGTTGTATTCAAAGCATACCTTACTTCTGGTTTTTTCTATCCGCGTTAATTTGTTTATTCTGTAGTTAAATCACCGAAGTAGGAAGAACACACCACTTTTAAACGTTGGAAAGAGTGCATAACAAGTAGAGAACAAAATTTACATGAAAATTTGTAAGAATGTGGTCGAGTCAGATGCAATACAGTATGGGGCCCAGTTCTCGGCCACTATAGACGTAAACTAGTATTTCTTACTAACCAAAGAAACTTGAAATTTCTCCCAGAGCTTTCTACATTATTCAGCTTTTTGGTGTAAAGCTATCGACCGGTTAATAATTAATTATCCCGAACAATAATAAAAATAAAATCTCCTTTTGTGGGCCCAGTTCTCGGCCACGCTGCCCAGTTCTCGGCCACCAAAAAGCTTATGCGTAATTTCCGTATAAAAAGGCTCAATTAATTTTCACAGTCATGAAATCACTCTGTAAACTTATTTATGTTATATCGATCGCAAAATATTTTCATGAGGCTTTTTGCAGGTTCTTGCAAAACCGCAGAATTGTGTTGTGTGACCAATGCATTTAGATGGTTTACTTTGCAGTGGAAGGGTCTTGAAAGAGTAAGGTGTTGTAGAAATAATAACTGATAATAAACAAGACAAGAGTTAGCTCAAAACTTAGAGATTTAATTGAACTTTAGTTTTAAAACATTTCTTTCTTTTATTCTGGCTGCAGTAGATGAAATTATATTAAAAACCAAGCGCTAAGCTGTGATAGCGAGCAGGGTGGCCGAGAACTGGCAAATACGCAAAAGTCGCACGGAAAAATTCCGAAGTAAATTAAGACCAACAAAATACAAAGAATCAACAAAAAGTTAACTTAAGCAGAAAGCTGAATTATTTTACGTTTCACATGCAAAAAAATTAGCTCTTTTGGTTGGGGCTTTCGGATAAAATACGAATTTAACTGCATCCAAGAATTTCAAGGAGCCGTAAACAAACAAGATTTCGGGAAAACAAATTAACCTACCTCCGCGTAAACTCGACGTGTGAGCTTTCTATAGCGTGTTGAAGGATCAAACTAACGATACTTGGAGCACAAGAATCAGTCTATCGCAAATGTAAATCTATCGCTGGATGTAAATAACTTTTTGTTTTAATTCAACTGAGGCGTGAAAAAACGCGTTGAACACAAAGTGGCCGAGAACTGGACCCGGCCGAGAACTGGGCCCCATACTGTACAGGGGACATTGCTAGCTGAGAGTCTTAGCGAAATATAGTTTCTCCATGACCTCTGTTATTTTTCACTGAGAACTTTGCGTAGTCTTCCTTATTTTAGTTTTTATATTTTTATCATATGAATGTTATGAGTGAAAACGTTTTGTGAAAGTTTTGTATTTCTTATCTGATTTTAAAGGCCTTTCTCAGAATAAATAAATTAGTTTTTTCATATTTTTATAACTTACCGTATTTAATCAATTAAATGCCTCCCTCGAATGAGCGCTACATATTAGAACAGAAATATTAATAAACGTCGCCCTCAAATAAACGCTGCATCATGGTGATGCAGCATTCATTCGAATAACAGACTCGGAAAGCAAATGCAGTAATAATCAAGCTTGAGCAGGCCAAAAAAAATATTTTTCTTGATTGTAACAAGGTTTTAAGGTATTGAAATTAACTTTTCAGGCATGCACTAAAACATGTTTCTGTTTTTTTTTTTTTTAAATTTAAATGTTCAGTTACCATACTATTGTTTACAAGAAATAAATTGAATTTTAAATGAACGCCGCCCTCGTATAAACGCTTTCCTCTAATAAACGCCGCACTCGAATCACGAAAAATTAAATAAACGCCGTGGCGTTTAATCGAATAAATATGGTACATAAAAGAATATAGCACAGATTCTAAAATGTTATGCGAAAGATCATGAAATTTTCTTAAGTTATAACAACCAAGCTGATCCTGAAGTTATAATGTAGGATAAGGGCTTGGAAAAAAATAAATTCCAGATTGCCCTGTGGTTAACAAGCAGCTCTCAAATTTTGCTTGCCTAGGACTGTGCATGATTATGTTTCTTAGTAAACTTGTGACTGTATAATTTACATGTAGACGACTTGCCTGGGCCTTTTAACCTAAATTACGCAAACAGGCACGAAAAATTAATTGCTTGACAGAAAAATCTACTTGCCCCAGATAATCATAGGGTACTTTTTTAGCCCTGTGGCTATGAGCATTGCTTTCTGGAAGGTTACACATGACTCGTACAATTCTTTAAGCCTTTCAAAGTTTTCCAACTTAAAGCAGTGACTAAATCAAATATTTTTGCCAATTTTTTTTCTACAAGAGAAGTAGGATTAGTTTTTGATCGTGAAAAAAATAAGTTCAAAATGGGCCTGTCTGGGATGACTCGAGGATTATATAATTAAAAGTAAATAATACATACATGTATTATTTATTTACATGTACAACAAGTTTTTTGAGGTCAATTTCAGTGAGAAGTATTTATGGAGGGTGTAAGATGCAGTTTGAAGTTATCATTTATTTTGGTAAATCTGTTGTCTTTCTAAAACTTGCTGTTAGGATTTCCATACTTTTTGCCAGGATGCAAGTTAAGAATTTTACAGGTTTTTGATATGTATAAATTTTGTTTTCAGTGCAGGGAAAACAGTCAAGGGGTGCAGTTAGTGAAATTGGTGATGCAGGTAATCATTACATAAGTGTCAGCTTATACCTTTCTTTAGCTAGATATTAAAAGCTCCATGACACATTAGTGCATGAAACTTGTTTTTCAAGTGTAAAACTATTGGGTGTGAAAAATGGTATGCGTTTTAACCCCTTGGTAAGTTTACATTGTATATTTCCCTAAAATCCTCGTTCAATTGAGGAATTTAATATACACAATTTATCGGTCAGTACAAAATGCAGACTGCAGACTGCAGATTGCAGACTGCAGACTGGGTACAAAATGCAGACTAGGTACAAAATGCAGACTGACATTTAAAACTGTTTTTCATTTTATAACTTACCGGCATTCGCTTTTCATTTTATTTAGTTTTCCGAGCAGGCTATTACACGCATTCATAACGAACACAGTGTGCGCGTGACACGCTGTTTGTCCGCAAAAGAAGAAAATATGCTCGACTAGTAGCTAGTAGTAAGCATCGCATCACTCCGATCCGATCAAATCATAAACAGTTTGCGCTTCTTCAGAACAAAGCAACACCAGCAATTGTTTAAAATCAACCCTCCAAGTTAAGACCATTTTAGTCGCCATGGCGACTAAAATTTTGGAGCTGGTGACTAAATTGGAACCAAAGTCGCCAGCCTGGCGACTAAAATTGAGAAGAAGGATTGAAAGCCTGAGCTTAATTTAACGACTAAAATTTTTCACTGGCGACCAAACCTGAGCAGTCAGTGGCCAAATGGCCACTAAGGAAAGAAATAAACTTGGAGGGTTGAAAATGATCTGCAGTAAGTACGGCAAAGTCTTAGCTTGCAGATCGAGTACGTGAGTTTGAAAAATGGAAAAGTTTTTATGTCGTGAAAATTCCACGATGTAACTGCGGTGATTTAACGCCGTGAAAAGTCGTGCTCTCAAATTTCACGCTGTCGCACAATTCATTGCTTCGACGGTGATTTTTAAAAATTCATCTCGTTTATTTCTCTCACTATGTTTAACCATGATTCATTCTGCTTTCAAAGGCTGACAAGTTCTCCTGAGGAAATTTACTGGTAAAATTATGTTGCTCTTTATCTGCTCGTAGCGCTGTAGTAATTCAGAGTAATTAGAATGTTTTTGTTGGCGAAAAGCGAAAACGAGTTATATATCAGGAGTTCTATATCGGAATGCATTGTTTTAGAAACGTCTCAAATGCCCAACCCGCCGCTTGATGTTGTGAGTAGACAATGAATAGAATCTTTCGAGATTTCATGTTAAAAAATTACCAGGTACTTTCAACTCTTCGTGTTTGCTGTGTTTACGTTTCTTTCACGGCGAAAGAGAAGACGAGAAACATTTGCGATGCCACCCGCCAGATGTCGCGACATATTTAATTAGCGGCAGTTATTTCCCGCTAGCCGCTTGAAATGAATTTTATTCGAAAAGAGTTTTAATCTGTGGTCAAAATTATAAATAAAACCATTAAAAGATTGAAGAAAAAGAACAAAATTAATTTCTCTTTCATGAAAAGCGATTTATTTTGAAAGGCTAACTAAATCGTCGAATATTTATAAACTTTTTTTGAGCCTCCTTAAATGACCATTGTTTTGGCCTCAGTCTGCATTTCTTTTTTGAAAACGAATATTTTGGACTTGTCAAATGTCAGTCTGCATTTTGTACCCAGTCTGCAGTCTGCATTTTGTACCCAGTCTGCAGTCTGCAGTCTGCATTTTGTACTGACCGCACAATTTATATGTAACAGCACATGTACATAAAATGTTTTTATTGTTCAAGTAAAATATTTTCGTTGTTCATACAATGCACCCCTCCCCCACCGTGGAGGAGGGGTGTGAGGGCAAAGAACCAACAAGATCTGCCACCTGACCCGACAAAATGCCGGAATACTTGTAATGATTTTGTGGGAGAAGTGCAAATTGACCTGTTGTGTTTGAATTCCTTTTGTTAATACCTTAATTAAACCTTAATAGCTAATAAGCTCAAGCCCTAACTTAACATAAATTGTCTTGTTGTGGTACCAGGCAAATGTAGAAATAGAACTTAAACTCAGCTGAAATTTTACGTGAACACAAAGACTTAGTAAAATTTTAAAGCTGTTTAGGCCAGAAAAGCCAGCTGGGCTTGTTGATGAACCGGCTAAGTGTTTTCTTAGCTACATCCCTGATAAAAGTTTTAGGGAGAATATGTAAGCTTTCCTGGACTTAATCACAGTACTTTCAACAGCACCTGTCAGAGATAAATAATTATAAGAGTCTCAAAAGACACATCATTTTGTAGGGAACTCTTGAATTAAGCCGGTGTTTCACACCCCAAAACATTCATCAAAGCCTCGCCATGTGCCGGGTCTTTTTGATAGCACTATTAGTGTCTTCAGTAGGTAAAAAAAGGTTTTGCTGACACACTCACTCTGAAAGGACTTTTTGGTTCTAAACATACATGTATCCCCCAACACATTCCCTGGCCCATGCAAAAATTGGAAAAATAACTCTCTTTTTTATGTATCTGTATAATGTTCTGAATAAATTCAATTAAAATTATAAATATTCATTTGATGTCAATGATCATCAACAAAATGGTATCTGTTATTTTCCCTTTTTCAGGGTTAACACGAGTAGCAGAATTTCCACAGAGAGTTGCGGACACACAGAGAGAGAGAGATAAATGAACAATCAGAATATATTATTTCTTCATTGCATGTACAACTAATACTTATGTACTCTGTGTGAAATACAATTTATGTGGTCAGGTGTAATTTTAAAGTTAATGAAATAGAGCCAGATAAGGCTCATCCATGTACGTATTTCTTAAGGGATCTCTGACAACACAATATAAAATCATCCGGCTACCCAAACATTTGTGGGAGGTTTGGTGACCTAATGGTTATTGTGCTGGACTCCGGATCGAGCGGTCCGGGTTCGAGACCTGGCCCGGGCACTACGTTGCGTTCTTAGGCAAGACACTTTACTCTCATAGTTCTTCTCTTCACCCAGGTGTATAAATGGGTACCGGCTTATTTACTGCTGGGGGAGGGGGGGGGGGGGGGTTAACCCTGCAATGGACTAGCATCCCATCCAGGGGGAGTAGAAATACTCCTAGCCGCTTAATAATGCTGCAGAAACCTGGTTATGCTCCAGCCTGATGAGCCACTTGGCTCAACAGCAGGCTTTACCTACCCAAACATTTAATTCCCAGTGCCCACACTGTGAAGAACAGCAATCATGATAATGAGATACACAGTTCATCAATCTCTAAATTAATCTCACATGTTGCAATACAATAATAACTGATAAAATATATGTTGTTCATAGGCAAATTTTTACTTCACCAAAACCGAACTCAGTCATTAAATAATAAAACATTAAACACAGCTGTTTTGTTTTGTGGGTGTGTCTCACAGATTAGTTATTTGTTGTTATTTATAGTATCGGGAAATAATACTGTCACTGTTCCAATAGGGCCCCCGTTTGAGGGGGGGGGGGGGGGTGGGACAAGCTACATGCAAAACTTTCCAGTTGTATGCTATGTACAGCTATAACATACCAGTTATGGTGGGTGTATGGATATTTTCTAGAGCAACGCTTTCTTTGTTCTAGTTTCTCTTTGAGAGTTTATATATCTTTGGGAGGTTACGCACAAACTACTAGATGATCATCCTCTTTTGATTGATCAACTATTTTTACTTTTATTTGGTGCTGTTGTTCATGGTGAAAAACAATACATAATATATATAAAGAAAATAACACAAATAAAAAATTATTCTAAAAAAAATGTAAAGGGCATATAACCGGGGAGCTCCGCTTTTAGGCTTGCCTAAATCTATATATTAAATTCCACGGAAGTTTTGCTTAATTCATTTGACGTGTGCGCTTAGTTCGTAATTTAACGGTTTACATTTATTTATGTTATTTTCCTTATTATTTTGTCTTTTCTGTAACTGTGCTCACATCGTGGAATTGGTATAAGACAGGGGAGGGGGGGGGGGGGGAGGTGACTCTATTGTTTCCAGTTGTTTATTCGTGACCGACTCATCACTGCCAGTATGACGTCACATGGCAACGCTTGAGCGATTCCCTCGGTTTGGTCAGATGAGCGGGATTAAATCGTGAGTACGCCGCAACAGAGGTCCAGAAAGGCTTATCTTTAGTGCTTATATCGCTATTGTTCGCTAATTCTTTCCCAGTAGTTAGGTTTGATGCCTTAACTTACTGTGTGTATGATCTGTTTCTGTTTTTTTGCGCCCGTAATCCTGTAATTTGGTTATTACTTTTAACTCTTGAACGGGACAATAGGCGGGACCGCCATTTTGCTTTCGGGTCAAGCGAAGTCCATCAAAAACATCCATCCACCAAAACATTTTCTCAAATCCGCTTCATAATAGGAGATTTTACTCCTTGATTATTAACGTTTAATCTCCGGGGCCTTCCGTGTCGCTTGAGTTACCCAAACTTCATGTCTTTTCGTTCGAGTGCAAAGGTAAAATTTTTATCCAGAATATGTCTACAACTCCGATCGCTGCTTCGCGATCTCATGTAGAAATTCTTTTTTCCATATATTTTTATTCGCATTCATTGGTTTATTATAATGTACTACTGTTGGTATCTGTGCAGTTCTGTTGTATTTCGTGGTTTTCCTTGCCGTGTCGACTCTTAAATTTCATTGATTGCATACCTCCTGAAAAAAATAAAAATAAATAAAAAGAAAAGCTTACAACACGGGGTATTTCGAGTCGGGCACCCCGAAGTTGCAACCCCGCCCGGCAAGCCTTAACTTTGGCCAGCTTGAATTGAGACAGCGCTTCCATTGTGGTTTGAACGAGGAAAAACGTGTTGTGCAAAATAGACATGAGTTCAAATTCGTTGCCGAAAGACAAGTAATAGAGAATTACCGATTAATAAAGACTAGAGTAAATTTATTCTGAGTTGTTTTTCTATAATACCCAATGAAAGCGCAGGCTCTATCCGACAACTAAGTCCTGTCGGGCGAGGTTAATGCATGGATGGGTGATCAACTGGTATTACCCGTGTAGCGCCTTTTTCCTCTTGATTGCTCCGTTTTGCACCTTTAAGGGAAAAGACATGAAGATCCACGAATGCTGAAAGTCTGATACTGCACGTACATCAAGAACCGTACATCTTGTGCCAAACCTCCTATTTATGTTACAATAAAAATTGAACTCGCTGTGCAAGGACCCTCGAAAGCTCGACCTGTTTACAGATTTCATCGATCATTCTACCCTTTTGCGAAAGTGTTTCTGTTGATTTAAAGAAATGAATATAACGTTTCATCTACCAAAAAAAAGCAGAAGAGAGACAGTTGCATTCGCTAACATCTCTGCATTATTGACTTGAGAAAGTGAAGGAGGGTAACGGAGGAAAATGCCACATTCTTAACTAGTTTCTCGATTGACGCTTGCCTGCCATCTTTAATATCACTCATGCGAAGCGTGACGTCATACTGGCAGTGATGATTTAACCAACATTTTCCTTAGGGACATCCCCCCCCCCCCTGGTATAGGATTAAAAAGGCGCCGAATTCAATTGTGGAATTGCATGCATTTTAGGCATCCTAGTGATGAACGGTTACGGCAATTAGATATTTTCAGGAGCGCCATTTCGTTCATAGTCTGTCCCCTTAGAATATATTTATTGCGTTCTCAAGTAATTTCCATAATTGTAATTGACGTTTTTCACATTTAAATTAATCTTAAACCAAGTCCGTTGTTTCTAATTTCAAAGTTGTGAAATTTAATTTTAAGACCATTTCTGCATTAGGAAAGTTACTTCGCTCTTAGTGTCCTGTACGTGGCTATTATCTTTGTAGATCGTGCAGAATTCGGTCCAGGACCTCATCGAATAAATACCAATCGATACTTTGAGAAATTTCTTAGGATAATTGATAAATATAAAACAATAAATTTAGTGTTTTTTTTTTAATATATCCTGAAAATAAACAATGAAACTGATGGGAGGAATATAGCGGTAGGAAAATTTAACCATTTGCGTTTTATCCCCTTTGGGTGTTACGCGGAAAAGTCTGCTCATCATTTATCTCTCTATTACCTTATTATAGGAAATTAACGCTTGTGTTAATTAAGGTATTTGAAATTAACGCGACTTTAATTAACGCGAATTGAAGAAAAAACTACTTCACAATAAAGAAAATTAACGCGAAAGAGGGGGTAACATTTCAAAATGATGGAAATTAACGCGACGTACAAAAAGAAAAAACACTTTTTGAGACAACAGGAACAAGTTTATTTCAACACTAGGCGTATAATCCTAAATGTAGGAGCTAATTAAAGAAATCTGACCGCCTCAAGCATTCTTCACATATTTAATGATACCGGCAGTTTTCCACCCAGATGAAATAATGCCTTTTTCTAGAAGTCAAGAAGGTCTGGACTGTATCGAGAAATTGGGGGCAAAATAATGGAAATAAAGGTCATGGAAATTAACGCTCCACTTAATTAACGGCTCGGAAATTAACGTTGACGAAAATTAGCGCATCTTAAATTAACGCGAATTTTTGAAATTCGCGTTAATTTCATGACGCGTTAATTTCCTATAATAAGGTATGTTCTGTACATTTCATGGTATTGAATAACATTTCGTCTATACGAAATAAAAACATTTTTTACAGAGGGCGACACGTAATAGCTACACTTACGAACTCGTGGTCCTCTTGGTAACGGATTTGTAAAATGGTATTTATATTTGGAAATGGCGTCATTTCAATCGCAAGTTTAACAATATTTCGAATCCTGATAAGCTCTAAGCATGCCCTTGTTTCCAAACAAATTGGCGCGTGCGCTGCTTAAGTACTTAGTAACAAATGAAAGTTTTCGGTAACAAGGATTCCATTACATATGCAACATTTGAGTATTGTTATACTTATTTTTTCTAAAAAAGCCCTAAAACACAATTTAGATATGCACGAGACCACGACGAAAGGGTACAATCTATAGACAACTGATCTACAATTTACTAACATCAATACAATCTACTGACAATCGATAGCTATACATAATTATAATCTACACCTTATTGATGAAATGTTGACCACGTGAAGAGCAAAAACCGTGAACGATATGACCCACTAGAAATCTGGGTAGACTGCCTTGCTAAGCTTAATAATGCTCCTTTTATTGTTGACCACGGCAAGATATTTTCCTTATCTGAGAGCCTTAAGAACATTATTTATGCGACGTGTCTTATGACCATGTTCATACTGTCACAGACCATGATTATTTTCCGATTTCCCAGTAAACATTTGGGTCGCAACGTTCATGTTTATGCTTTTCACGAGCCGACGATTCTTTAATGAGGTGCAGTCTTCGCGAAATTAGACATTATTAGGCCGCAACATTCTGCTTCCGTTGCACCCTTTCCTTTATTGACTGTTGTAACTGCTTGAAATTGATTTCATCGTACAAATATTTCAACCCTCATACAGGGAAAGAGAGAATAGGTGACAGGATAGAATCGAACATATCTTGCAGGCGTTGTCATGTTCAGTGAATTCTGTACAACCGTTTCTAAATCCACATTTGCTTGAAAAACCTGTAAATATGAGTTAAACAAATACATCATGCAAAATGCAAAAGGCATCAGCTGTTGGTAGGAATGATAAGTAATGTTTTAAAGGATTCCAAAAAACGGACTTACAAAAAGCCCCCGGCGGTTTTAATTTTTCAGGATTCGCTTACCAACGTTGTGTTATATGCTATTGAATTACGATAAACTTTCTAAAACTTGAAAAGGAGTATTAAAACCACCCCCTTTAGACAAGGCAACAAAGTTTTTAATTACTTAATAATTTCTCTTATTACATGACTGAGAAAGTTTGATCACAAAGTTTTCCAATATCGTTTTATAGGTGAATCTTTGTTTACAATAGCTGCCTCATTAGCATAAGAGCTTCAGTTTCTGATCACAGAAATATCATTAATGACTATTGAAAAAGCATAAAAAGATTAATTCTCGCTATATATTTAAGCCTGCTGTCTTGAACACATTTTTTATGTCCCAGGGTCGAAAACTCAAAATTTTACAAAGAATATATGGGCTCATTAGAGCATTTGCCACCCCGAAATTTTGCCGTTTATGAAAGCAAATAATCTTCATCAATATTATATGTAAAGAGCTGATAATTTCGCTGATTTCTAAGTTTCATAAGCTCTTTAAAGTTTGGGAGTTGTTTTGGGTATAGAAAATTGCCTTCTTCACGCAAAGTCGTATGCTAATGAGGCAAAAACATAAACAATGACGTAAGCAATGACGTCAGCAAGGTTCGCCCCTTTACCTTGTCCACATTGTCTTCCTTGTATGCGTTCCAGGTGGCACCATCAGTGGACAAAAGAAGCTTAAAGCTTGTCACAAATGACCCCGTTGGCTTTCCCTGTGTTGCGACTGCGCAGACAGCGCGCACTGCTCCCATATCTACTTGAATAAAGTCGTCTCTGTTTGTTTTAGTCGACGGGCACCATCCAGAAGCTCCATGAAGCCGGCCGTGGTACGAGTAATAATGAAGGTAGACTGTGCTGGAGGTTATTTTGTCATCAGGTATTTTGTTTACATCTGCTACTCCTACTGGTTTGCAGGCTACATGGAAAAATGTACAAGACAATAACTAACAGTTATTGGACGAGGTTGAGAAAAAAATTTCGTGATTTGTCAGTGGCGAACAGATCAATTATAATAAGGCTGAGGCAATTTATTGATCTGCGAGACACTGACAAATCACGATATTTTGCGAGAACCGAGTTCAATAATTGTTTTATCATTCGATCACTGAATTTGTTTCGCACCATTTCTTGCTGAATTAATGTAGACGAAAGCGTAACTTTGCATTTGATAACACGAGCTGGTCTTCATCCAATTCTCTTTCTTTCAGATATTGCCGAAATACAATAAGAGGAAATTGCTTTGCCTTCTTTGTAGTTTCGCTGTTTTTTTCGAGTATAACATTAATTCTTTCAAGGCGCTAACGTACCGGTTGCCACATTCACTGCTAGTACTGCTAAGAATACTGTTACTGATGCTAGTGATACTACTACTACTATTGCTACTGTTATTGCAACGTTTATAGACTTGCCCCAAGTCGCTCGTTTTTTTTCTTTCTATCTATAGTTACTTAAATAAAATCGCTTTAAAATCAAGCCAAAAGACCACTTGAGTAAAATCACCTTTGAAATCGCGCGCGAGAGATCGCGCGGAATTCATTTCTGTGAACGCACGCGCGAAGGAAAACAAATGTCACTTGCCGAGGAATGCCTCGGAACGAGCGACTTGTGTCACTTGCAGGAAAGCGATTCTGGCTGACCTTCATTGCCGCGAAAAATTGCATCATGCTTGTATGCACTGAATAGGTTTCTTTTATCGTATTGACGTCAGTTTCGTGCGCCGTGTGCAGCTGACGCGCGCTGTGGCGTGTCTTAAAACTGCGCTTTTCTTCTCTTTTTTGTGGGAAATCATACTCAAGGCCCTTGATGGCTCTCTCATTTCTGTAAGATTTAAAAGGGACAGGCACAAAAAAGACATCTGTGTTGTTTGTTCTAAAACCGATGTGATAAGGAAAGAAGTCTGCTCAAGAGGTGAAAAGTTAACCGCAAGCTTGCCTCGCGAGCAGCACGCGCTAAGTTTGTGGGCACAGCGCGCTCGACACCGCGGCAGAACGCACTGCGCATGGGTGGAAAATTAACATCCGGTCAGTTTTGTATTTCCGGTTGACTATGTAATCCAGTCGCGTAAATACAAAATTCCCGTCGCGCGAAGTTTAAACACAAAACTTAAGAAATAGCAAAGAAACTTAAGGAAAAGAATGGTCTCTTTCAAAAGTTTATTTATTTTTGTAGCTTCATGCTTTTGCACCATGGGGTTTCCTGCTTGCACCAACATTGAAAATGATGCTTGAAGTTTGCAGGTCGCTAGCGCTCGACAGTTGACAGAGGCAATTCGTTTTCACGGTTTCTATTACTTTTCCCGCTTTAAATTGCTCGCAAATAAAATGCGACAAATGAGAAAACAAAACTACGTAAAACCAAAATAAAGAACCACTGAACTTTCAGGTTTAGGCGAGTTAAATAAATCTTGCCTTCACTGAGAAAAAAGTCACAAAACAAGAAAGAAAACAACATTTGCTCAGTGTTTGCTTGGTTCAACAAGAATGAATTGAGTCTTCGATCGATACTCCCGTACTACCTGGAGTTTTTGCTGGATTAAAAGCTGTTAGCCGAGAAGCTAAACAAGTTTATAATGTGTTTTAATTCAAGACAAAGGCAATTTTATTTCTTAATCCTCCTCACAAGGTCGAATATTCGTCTACTTGGCGGATGTTTTTCTACATTTCCAGTCCGTGTGGCTGCCTCACGCGCGAACACGAAACTTGCAGATTCGCACATGGCGTTCAATTTACCAATTCAAACTTTCAGACTATCGTACCGGTTCTCTCTCTTCAATCTAAAAGGAAAAGCAGAATCATAGACTTGTTTTACAACTTGCTTTAAACCAAAAAGTGAAAACCGAATAATTAAAAATCGGGACTCACTGCCGGGTGTAATCCAACTGAGTTTTTATACCTCTGAACAAAAAACAAACACGAAGCGACTGCGTGCTCTCATTTCCAAAAAGATATTAAGGTCCGAAGTTTTAGGTTAAATAAATGTAGAACTGAAAATAATCAAAGCTATGAATTTAGTCAAGGTTAATCGATGAGGTGAAACTGGCAAGTAAAACTCCGCCTTCCCGCCTTGTGTGAAAGATAAGCTTAAATTTAAGCTTATTAAAGCTCATCTACTGCTCAAATTCAGAATCAAAACCTTAGTGAATCCGCGACTTACCTTTTCTAAATCTATCGAGTATTGTTTCGGTCATATTTAGCTTGTTATCCACGACGACAGCAGATTAAAACACCGCAATTCACGAAGCAAAACAACTAAACGTAGGCAATGATTGACCTTGAACGGAAAGCGTGACGAGTGTCGACGAGTGAAGCCCGTCGAGTGACTGCAAAGGCGACCGGAAGTGCTAAATTCAGCGCATGCGTAGACGTTCTGCCGCGGTGTCAGCGCGCTCAGTAAGTCGCGCGTAAAACAATATGATTGACATAATCTCGATGGCGTCACCGGTGGATTTTTCCACCGGTGACGCCACATTTCAGAATTGGCGCGCTGCAGGTTATCATGACAACGGCATTTTGACAGACATGTTTTCCCAAATTTGTAATTTTTTGTTTTCCTATTAATGGAAATTAACTTTCATGCAGTTATTTTTGCACCGTTTTATTGATTAAGAATACTTTGCAATGATTTTGGGCGGTTTTCTGAGGTTTTCAAAAAAAAATTGAAATCCAAGATGTCGGATCCAAGATGGCGGTTGTTTTGTCGTCATGATGTAGTTGTCACGTGATGTGACGTCATCGTCTCACGTTACTATATCAAAAGGTAGATTTTTGAACATACTTTATATCTTTTAAACTTCATTGTGATTGCTTAAATATTCAGAAAAGATCGAAAAAGTCCGGTACCACTAGTACCTTAGCTAGTTGATGCCAGTGTTGGCCAAATAAAAATAAAAATAAAAATAAAACATTGCTGCAAATTACTTATTCAGGGGCTGAAGGAAAAAGCTTTAATCTATATTGAAGGACAACAATACAATACTTACGAAGTAATACGCAACTTTGTCCATCACCAGAATGCCCAATTTTACAAGAGCAGCTGAATGAACCAATTGTATTAACACAAACGGCATTAACATCGCACATACTGTACGAGCCACTGCATTCGTCAATATCTAAAAGAAAACAAGTAACTTTTATTTATCATGTACAAAATGTCCCCTATCACTTATAAGAATATTGCTGTCCTGTATATGAGTTCCTTTGGATGACTGTAGGGCCCGATGAATTTCCTCACCCCCTATTATGAAACAGTTCATATATAGCGAGCTAAGATCCAAGGTCAAATTCGTCAAAAAACGTTAAGATAATCTTGTTTGAATGGGTAACATTGTAATCAAAACAGTTTTTTTTATAACTGATATAAATCAAAACCTGAAAGACGGCAATGACTCGCGTTGAACTCTAACCAAATGCTTGAGACAGTTATCATTCCAATAATAAACTCTTACTTAACAGAAATAAACAATAAAATGATTGAATACCTGCTAAAGTATATTTAGTTACAACCAATTTATGTCTGGGACATTCGCCGACACTGGGATCAATATTTACATGGTATTTAACCCCGTGGATATATAACACAATGAACGAAGAATTAGTCATTTCACAAGCGCTGGATGGAGGAATGGACGACTTAAAAAGACATTTAAATATTTATACTTCACCTTCTGTCTCTATATCGCAGTGAGCAAGGCCAACTTTCCCAGGTATAATGGAATCAAACCAGTATCTGCCGCTGACCGCTAGTCCTCCTTCACTCGCCTTGATTTCTTTACACGATTCTGCGGGCAGCTCAGGTATGGAACCGAGGGGAACTAGAAGATACAAAGAGTGTTATACAATCCATTTTATTTTTCTGAATTAAATGAAAACTTTTACCAAATGGTACAAAAGTATATTTTTAGGACTTCAGAAAAAGAATCAAAAAACTTTCTATGTTGTTATAAAACCAAAATTTGTAGACCTGTGCACGACCCTAGGAAATGGTTAAAAAAGTTAGTTTTGTAGTACTGCAGAAACAGACGACTTTAATTTGTTTTTCTTTTTTGGCGCTCTAGCACTGATTATATTCTAACCACGTGACCGTCCCTATCAAAACAAGCTGTAGCGTCCGTGCAACGTCACCTCTTTTTCTTCCTCGTCGACAATAATATTTGTCCGTGTCAGGAACGAAATCTTCAGGTCTGGCTTCCTTGGTGCGATTGTTCAGCTCACACATGTACCGGGAAATGACGTAGTTAAGGCTTTGACATCTTACGTCATCACTGCAGGCCTGAATGCATTCAGGCGAGTTTGAAGTTTTAATCGTTTTGAAAATGTGTTTCTTGAGCATCATGCCAAAGATGGAGTATTCGCCTTCGCATTTCTGTGCACTTATTTCACAGAACACCTGGCACAGCAGTAGCTGTACCGCGATACGTAAACGATGCATCCCCACTATTCAAGTTCTTCGGCAGTCCCTAAATCGAAATATATATTAGTATTAGGTTAGGTTGGGAATTAAGATGAATCTTTTTCTTCTTCCAAAAAAGTCAAGTGTATATATTATTTAAAGAGAACGACTGCAGTGTTTATGGCACACAAAAAATAATAATTAAGCCAACGAAGTGCTTCGTCACTTAATAATATTTGGTCGTCAAAAAATAAAACAAAAACAAATCAAAAAATAAACAGTAAAACAAAAAGAAGAGAATCGATTTTGTGGCGATTAGGGTATCAGGACACAAGGCCAAAATTAATGCGAAAATCGAACAACGTCAGCGCCTTTTAAAGTTTATTTCACTCGATCCCTGCAGATATTTTCAAGCTAAAATTATGCGTCGAGTGCATTATGTTAGGAGACAGGCTACGGTGTACATGACACGAAAAATATTTAAGTCAATGACTTTCTTTACAACTCATGATCATTTGGTTTTCATAAAAGAAAGCCACAATAATAAAAAAAATGAAATTAAATAAAATATTTAAAAAAAAAATTGAATCAATTTTTTGACAATTATGGTATCAGAATAGAAGCACAACATCAATATTAACAAAATCGAACACTGTCAGATATTTTCCAGCCAATCAATGGCCAGGCTGCCAAGATGTAGCCAATCAGATTAGGTGTAACAGTTCACGCTAATTTATTCACAAGGCTCTCTTTCTGAGCGGGAGGTTTCCCAATGACGTACTTGAAAAAGAAATAAAAAACTTTCTAAACTCATTTTTATGACTATTATTTTAAATTCCCAGTTGGTTTAAATAATGTCATCACAGGATGTCTTCAAAAATTCTCAAAATTATAACTTATTGATGCCACTTTTATTGAAAACTTTCGCAATAAAAAGTTTTCACTGTAGCAGTGCAAAAATGTAATTATATTTAATGGGGTTTGTTTGAAATCCTGTGTAGCTTAAAAACATCGTTGTAAATAGCATGGGAAAATTAATGTTTGCCCAAGTAAATTGACGTCATAAAGAGCATTTGTTTAATGGGACTATGTCACAGATTTTAACAGATTTTTGAACAACCCGAATTTATGTTTGTGTCGTAGGAAACCTAAACATAATGGTCCATTTTTATTAACAAAAGTTTGGCTGCAGATGGCTCGGATGGAAATAAATTGCAATTTGAAAACGTAAGCCAACGTTTTCAAATTGTTTCCGCGCGCCTCCAAAAAAAAATCGATATTTATAGCTGAAGTTAGATTTCTATCCCCAAATAAAGGTTATATCTTCCGTTAAATGTCCAAAGATACTGTTTTTATGTGTAACTTCGCCTACCACTTATTTCAGAACAGTTTTGGACCAAAATACTGCACAATCCCCGTGACATAGTCCCTTTAATGTTTGCTAGCAACAGAGTCAAGGTCAATTTCCTCTCTATGCGATGCTTTATTTAAGAAACGCTTTACGTTGATACAGATCTTTGCTTTAGGTGTAAAGCATTTTGAAACTTAAACGAATATGCCAAGTTGAGCCAATGCAAGACTCATGAGATTACCGAGAAAAACATTTCCGTGTTATATTTCGATTTTCCAACACGTTAATAATTGATAAGTTAATCCTAATAATTCAGATTTTCAAGAGAAAACCAAGAATTTCCATAGCTACATCTGTTTTTTTTTTTCTTGTAACATACTATACGGTCGCCATGTTGCCGTACCGAGTCAGAAAATTAAAATCTTCCTATAATTCTCATGTTCGAAAAACATGGATCTAAAGTGCTTTTAAAATTTGTTTGTAATTCTTTGATGTTGTTATAATTGTTCGTACTTAAAATAAACTTGTGGACTAATACCGCCAATAGATTTAAGGACGTTCGCGCGAAAATCTTCCAACATTGCAATTTTTCTTAAAATTTCACCAGAGCTAGTTTATCAGTTACTTTTATCAGAAATGTAAAAAAAGTGGGGGTCACCGACTTCGTTTCCGAGATACGATAAGCGAAAGAGGGCGCGTATTTGGATAAATTTCACTTCGTCACTCGATATGACCTCAGCGGCTTCGGGCGACAAAATATTTTAAATGAATTGATGTAGGCTAACTTTCTTTGCCTGAATTTATTTCAGTGGGTCTATTGTACAAATATATTTCGCTTTTGAAGTCCCTTAAGGAAAATCTTGCCTTAAAGAATTGGATTTGCGAAAACTCGAGGGTGGAAAATGTGACTGATTTGGTCGCGCGCGAGGGGAGAAAATGAAAAAATAACAAACTTCCAACATTGGAATTTCGCTCATTTTTTGTCAATCAGTAGAGATTTATCAGTAACGGTGGTATATCCCGAAAAAAGTGGGGGTCACCGACCGTTTAAGAGAGGAAACTGCAAGCGAAGTTAACGCAACGGCTACCCACCTTATATGAGTTTGGAAAATGTAATTTGTGATGATCTTAAATTAGCATAAATTACTATTTTGCCGGCACGGACCAGAGGGTTGGGTACGGGTTTGAGGTGGGCAGTGTATAGTGGGATTTGAGTTTGAAATCGGTGACAGTTGGCGAGGTGAGACATTCTACTAAGGATGGGCCGATACTGGTTTTTCAAAACGATACGATATCGATACGATATTTGCCTTTTTTCTCGATATCGATCTCGATATCGATATTATGACGTCATTTCCGTCCTGATGTCATTGGTTTGTCACGTGACCATACAAAGGACAGACCTGCCATTATAAATGTTAGCCAAGAATGCTGATTTTGGTCTTTTTGTTTCACTGTTGCATCAGCAATGTGTGGACATAAAGTCAAGGCAAGAAAAATTCAATTATTGACAAGAACATCAATATTTCTTTGAGAAAAATTGTATTTTTCAACCACAGGTGCTGACCAGAAGACCGCAGGCTCAGGTCACGTGTGTAGTATCGAAAGCGTATCGAAAGTGCGATATTTTTCGAAAGTATCGATACTTTTCAAAATTGTCAAAATATCGATGTATCGAATATTTGGTATCGAGTATCGGCCCATCCTTACATTCTACGGTCAGCCTTTGCCGTGTTTAGGTTAACTTTAGTTTTCTGCAATGGATGAAGCTAAAGTCAAAGCGATCATCGCTCAGAACAATCACGATCTGCTTGGCCAGATTAAGGATTTAGTTTCCACTTCAATTTCTGATCTAAAGAGATCCAATGATTCGAATGCCGCGGAGCAGATGTCTGAGATCAAGAGGATAAAGCGGGATGCTCCATCTTCTTTCAAGAAGAAGAGTAATGAAGAGCAATATAAAGCCAATAAATCAGTCATGGAAGCTGTCGAAGACGCTAGCGTCGCTCTTGAGCGTAAGGACCTTCTGAAGACCAAGGAATCGTTGGATCGGGGTATGTCTTTGCTTAAAGATCGGCAAAAGTTAATTTTGTTGGCGGATAAGTCGCCGTATGGTTGGAAAACCGTTTTGGAATATAAACATCACGACTTGGCGGAGGACGAAGAAGACGAAAAGAAGATTTATAGAGCTGAAACGAGAGCGGCTAGAGCCACCAAACGCTTCGCTCCGCGTGGTCTGGGATTACAGCGCCGTTCTGGAATACCTGTCCCAAGAAATTCACAGCTCACCGTCGGCCAAATGCCTAATTCCTTTACTCGGGTCAATCAACAGCTTTCCGTTGGTAGATCTGCCAGTGCCGGGCTTTGCTTTGCCTGTGGAAAACCTGGACATTGGCGTGCTTCTTGCCCGATTTTTCTTTCCGCTTCCAATCCTGCCATCCAACAGCCAAAGTGACTAGACAGCAATATCCAGGATCAAGGTGTAGTTGGTTCTAGTTTTCTTTTGCGTTGTTTTCCGTTTGTCTTATTTTTCGCGGTGTTTTTCACACGAGTCGTGCTGAGTGCTTTTGTCTTAATTTGCATTTATTAAACAATGTTTTTCCCGTCGTGTATTATTCATTTCTAGACCATGAGTCTGAGGCTTTGCCATTGCCGTTTTGTGAGTTATCTTTTCTAGACGATCCATCGCTGAACTGTGAAATTACATGTGACGATGCACCTGTTTCTGTTAAAGGAAGATTGCGTAAATCGCTTCAGTTTTGGAAAGATATTGACGCACCTCGTTTCATCATTGACACTATTGAGTTTGGATATAAGTTGCCACTTCTTCAAATTCCAGCACCTTTTGTTGCTCGGAACAATAATTCAGCGATTCAGGAATCTGACTTTGTTGAGAATGCTATTAACGAACTTATTAGTTTGGATTGTATCACCGAAGTTCTTACACCTCCTACTATAATTAATCCATTATCTGTGTCTATTCAGAAGTCAGGGAAAAAGCGCTTGATCTTGGATCTTCGTCATGTCAATCTATATCTTTTCAAGTTTAAGTTTCGATGCGAGGACCTGTCCGTTGCCAAGGAAGTTTTAAATCCCGGGGATTTCATGTTCTCATTTGACTTAAAATCGGGTTATCATCATGTGGATATCTTTCCGGATCATAGGCAATATCTGTCGTTTTCTTGGACCTTTTCGTCCGGTCATACTAGATATTTTCAGTTTTCAGTTTTGCCATTTGGCCTTAGTTCTGCTCCTTATTTATTTACGAAGCTTCTCATGGCGTTAGTCAAAAAATGGAGATCCGAGGGCAAGTCCATAATTGTTTTTCTAGACGATGGTCTAGGGGCGGCTGCTGACTGTATTAAAGCAAAGATCTCTAGTTTGGCTGTTCATTCCGACCTATTAAAGTCTGGTTTCCTACCTAACGAAGAGAGATCCGTATGGGATCCTACTCAAGTGATTACCTGGCTTGGGACTGTTATTAATACTTCCCAGTGTGTTATCAAAGCTACGGACAAGAGAATTGACTCTCTTATTAACGATTTATCATCTCTTTTATGTTCGGAGCACTCCTTGCACCAAGTTCGCAAGCTTGCAAGCGTGTGTGGAAAAATTATCTCGCTCGGGAACTGCGTCGGTAACGTCACTAGACTTATGACCAGGAATACCTTTCTGGTTATTAATTCCGCAGCTAATTGGAATTCACTTGTGTCTTTGACACCTGAATGTCTACACGAATTGAATTTTTGGAATAGCAATCTCCCTGATATCAACGGCCTTCCTTTGTGGCCTATTAAGCGCAAGCCTTCCAAAATCGTTTACTCGGATGCGTCCAATTCAGCCTGCGGGAGTTACATACAATTCGAGGACAAAACTTTTCACCAAAACTGGTCTGATTACGAGAGTTCACAAAGTTCGACTTTTCGCGAACTTCTTGCTGTTTCATTGTCCTTGAAGGCGTTCAAGGATTCTCTTGGTTCCCAGACTGTTGTCTGGTATACTGACAACCAGAATGTTGTTCGCATCGTTAACATCGGATCCAAAGTTCCAGTTTTGCAACAGTTGGCTCTTGATGTTCACCGACAATGTCTCATCGGCGGTACTAGCATTGACATGCAATGGATTCCCAGGGACCTTAACACTCGTGCCGATGATATTAGCAAGTCAGTTGATTACGATGATTATGCAATCGATGATTCCGTTTTTTATGCTCTAGACGAGCTCTGGGGTCCTCACACTTGTGATAGATTCGCCTGCCATTACAATGCAAAGCTTCAGCTTTTCAATTCTAGGTATTATCAGCCTGGTTCGTCTGGCGTCAACGCTTTCGTCCAAGATTGGTCCAACCACAACAACTGGCTCTGTCCTCCTGTCTGTTTGACATGCAAAGTCGTCAGTCATTTGAAGCTCTGTAATGCGTCCGGCACTCTCATCGTTCCCCTTTGGAGATCAGCGCATTTTTGGCCCATCCTTTGTTTCGACGGTGTGCACTGGAGCAGTTTCGTTCATGATTGGGTGGTCCTCCCTAATCTTCCCCATCTGTTCATCAGAGGCAAAGCCAAGAATTCCATTTTCGGATCCGGTCCGCTAAATTTCTCAATGGTAGCTTTGCGCATTAATTTTAGTATTGCACCCAGGCAAGGTTCTGCGTTAGTTTGCAATGCATTTCGCGTTCCACAGTGTTAGCGCTGTGTTTTCTGGCCTTGAGGCGCCTTGCATTAAGCAGGCGGCCCTTTGAGACGTACCCTTGAGGGGTCTGTGATATTTGTATACATTGCCCTTGACGGGCCTTTGATTTGAGTCTGTTAATGTTCAAGATTTCTATACAGTGCCCTTGTGGGGCCTTTGATTTGAGACTGTTAACGTTGGAGTTTTCTATACAGTGCCCTTGACGGGTGAATAGATTGTGTTTATTGCAGTTTTGTTACTGCGTTGTATAAGCGTACTTAAATATAACATTGTTTTTTCTCTGAGGCTCCTTGCCTGTATTTATTGTGTTGTTTAGGGGGGAGGGGGCCTTCCCTTTGTCCTTTGTATTCCTTCATTATCACTTGGTTTTTTGTTTTTTCCCTAGATATTTTTGATACAGAGTTCTGGACTTCTCCTACATGTGATACAAGAGAGGTTGCTTTGTTGACAGAGAATATGAAGTTTACAGCTCTTGCATCCAGGGCTTCAGGGACATCTCTTTGTTATACAAGGGTTTTCAATAGATGGAGATCGTTTGCTACTTCCGTTCTGGGTACCAGTCCTTTCCCGGTAGACCCCTTTCATTGTGCTTTGTTTCTACAGTATCTACTGGAGTCAAGCAGATCAGTTTCTTCTATCAATTCCGCCTTCTATGCTTTCAAGTGGCTGCACGATTTGGCGGGAATGAGTTCCCCTACTAGTCATCCCACTGTTGTGGCTGTGAAAGAAGGTGCCGTTCGTTCTGCCTCCTCACCGGCTAACCACAGAAAGGAACCTCTTGAGGTGGAGCATCTCAGGAAATTAGCTGCAAAAACTGACTTGCATGATCTCTTACAGTTGCGTAATTTAGTTATGTTTGTTCTAGCTTTTTCCGGCTTTCTTCGTTTTTCCGAGTTGTCACTTATTCGAACCAAATATGTTAAGTTTGAAGATGGTTTTCTTTCCATTTTTATTGGTAAAAGTAAAGCCGACCAGTTAAGGGAGGGTCAGTCCGTGGTTATTGCTGAGTCACCTGGCTCTAGTATTTGTCCTGTGGCCCTTCTTAAGCTTTATATTACAAGTTCTAGCCTTTCTTTTGATTCTGAGGATTACCTTTTCAGGCCTGTATCATCCTCTAGTAATCGCAAGCGTCTTGTGTCAGTCAATAAGCCTATATGTTATTCTACTTATAGAGAGTCGTTTAAGAAGTCTTTTCGCGATATTGTTCCGGATATTTCTAAATTTAGTACCCACTCTGCCAGATCAGGTGGGGCGACTTTGGCTGCGAACTCCGGTGTCCCTGAGAGGAATCTTCAACGTCACGGCCGTTGGGCCTCTACCTCAGCCAAGAACATTTACGTCAAAGACTCTTTAGCCAGTAGATTAGAAGTCTCTAAATCATTGTCTATCTAGCTCTAGCCCTTTCTTTTTGGCTCTATGTTGGCTTGGCTGGCCAACGCACCCAATTTAATAATTGTGTGTCCGGTTGTGTAGTGGAGGCAAAATATGTAATTTGTGATGATCTTAAATTAGCATAAATTACTATTTTGCCGGCACGGACCAGAGGGTTGGGTACGGGTTTGAGGTGGGCAGTGTATAGTGGGATTTGAGTTTGAAATCGGTGACAGTTGGCGAGGTGAGACATTCTACGGTCAGCCTTTGCCGTGTTTAGGTTAACTTTAGTTTTCTTTCAATGATGTCATCAGTTGTAATCTACTGTTGTACTTTAATTTTGTTCTGTTATTATTTCGCTGTATAATGCCTTAGGTATTTTGAATTAAGATACCCTAAAACCCCAAGGGTTGCACCACTGCATTGGTCGGGGGCACACGTTCCCAATTTTTTCCACTTGCTGGTTTTAGGGTTTTCGTGTCCGGCTTTGGTGCTCTTAGTTATTGTTATATGCTGAGTTGAAATAAACGGGACGATGGCTTGGCTGGCCAACGCACCCAATTTAATAATTGTGTGTCCGGTTGTGTAGTGGAGGCAAAATGTTTTCTCAGCGCGCGCGCTCATGCATGACGTGGCATGACGTTGCGACATGAATTACGTGCGCAGTAAGGATGCGCATAAACAATTAGCGCGAACGTCCTTTAACGCCCGGTAATACGGGCAGCATTTTTGTTCAACTTGTCTCGCAACATTGTTGCATTGCAAGTTGAAGGAGTTGTTGCCCGTATTACTACCGCGCGCTCAACTTGTCTCGCAACAAATTTCGGTGTTGCAAGTTGGAAAAAATTGTTGCAAAAAGTAGAAGTCGGTTCTACTTTGTGCAACATGTTTCTGCAACTTGCAACATCGAAATTTGTTGCGAGACAAGTTGAGCGCGCGGTAGTAATACGGGCAACAACTCCTTCAACTTGCAATGCAACAATGTTGCGAGACAAGTTGAACAAAAATGTTGTATTTTTGACAAAATTCGAGTTGTTTTGATAGCCGATGAAGCATTGTCTCGAGTGTTTAATATATCTTTTCAATCGAAACAAAAACCGAGGAGTAAAAGGAGAAATAAAATCGTAAAAATCTACGATTGGGTATCCAAACCACCGTCACGGTTATGATTTTCATTGTTATTGAATTGATGAATTATTATTGAGTTTGAGAAAATTTAATGTCAAACTGTTATAACTAATATAAGGAGGCAGCGGTACCTTATGGAAGTTTTTTTTTTTCATTTAGAAAAAGAGGCCCAGTGCAAGAACAAAATCATTAATAAGACACATAATAATGGTATTGAACTCTTATCCTTCATATATTTTCTTTTCTTTAGTTAATATATTACAGTGTTGCACCAATAAAATATCGCATTCGAAAGATTTACCTTTTTGCTCAGTAGCTTAGTTTTCTTCGGAATTCCTTCTTGATAGAAATGGCGAAAGTCTATTGCAAGGGTGTTTTTCTCCTTCTCCGTGTTCGAGCTAAATGCTACTCGCCCAAAACTTGCAGTAAACAGCAGGACTTGCTGAATATAAATGAAAAAATATGTTCTTTTATGTTGAAACAGAATCCTAAGAAGGTGTCGGACCCTGTCGGAGTAGTAGTAAATTATTTATAAAGTCATTATATACAAACAATGTGCATGATTAGTTCTTGTGTGTGAATACTTTTCCGGACGAACAAAGGGCGATTTGGTGTTTTATGTCGAGCTTTTTGTAAAAAAAATTGAGTTTGGGAAGGAGCTAGACATTTTCAGTAATTGTTTATATCCAACAGCAAAATGCTATGAACCGGTCTACTGTAAGAAACGGTTTTGGAATGTGGCTAGGCATGTAAAAAAAAAAAAACAAACAAACAAACAAACAAACAAGCAAACAAACAAAAAAAAAACATTAAATTGAGAGCACTTCGTTTGTCATTTTTAGTTAACGCTTTGTTACTTAATCATTTTGCATCTTCTGAACATAAATCCGGAAAAATCTTAAATATATTATTATCATTCACTAACATTTCACAATACCCATATATATGGACGAAGTACTTTAGGGATATCGTCTGATTTTAACCAGGCTATCTTACGCACAATTTCGTTGGTTAATAATTGCAAAGTGCACCACAGGGTACCCAGGTTCACGCTTTGACAACTCTGTCAGAATGGAGGCATCGTAATTATAAGGAATTGTATGAAACTTTAAAGCAAAAATTCATATCGAAAGAAAATATAATAAATAGCTAGTAAAGCGCACATTTTACAACATAGGTTGTCTATGTTTTTTTTTTCTGTCTGTTCTAAAGCATTTAAACCTTATTTAATCGATATTTTTAATTTTTGTTTACTCTTACTTAAATTTATGCAAGGGTGATCATTTCCGACGCTCGATAAACACCACTGTTCGGCCAAAAAAAAAAAGCAAAAACCTGCTTTTAATTTGATCCACTCACTCCAAAACTTCGCATGGGCATAGCTCGAAGAACACACTTGCAATATGAGGGTTTTGGCGCAAATCCAAAAAAATGCGTTCGGGGCTTCGCCTGGCTCGCCTGCCGGCTTCGCCATTCTCGCCCCTCACTGTTTTTTTGGATTTGCGTCCAAAACCCTCATATTGCAAGTGTGTCGGGGTTAGATGACAGCCTTTCAACCCATGCACATGTATCTAGGCAAAGGCACCCTTTTAACACTTGTTGAGGACTGTCCTAAAACAAGTGGCCCCCGCCAAGCCCCAAAGAACAGGCGCGCCAGAATTATTTTTCAATTGAACAAATATTTTTTACTTTGTATATGCACCAAATGGCTGCTGCAAGATATTCGTCAGAAGTTTTGCAAGCTATGATGGAGGAAAACCTCCGTGAATTTCAAAGAAACCCGCAAAGAAATTTGTCTTTTTTACTGGCCAACACCGATTTTAACGATTGGCTCCGAGTATGGAAAATGGACATACCCGAAACCGAAAAAAACAACAAAGATCTTTTAATTTTTGCAAAAAAACACAAAAAAAAGTTTTATGATCTTTTGGAAAGTGAAATTGAAGAATTGAATGACATAAAAGCAAGCTTCGGGCTTAAAGTAAAATTTTCGATGAAAAGAAACGGAGTTACGCAACACATGGAGCACTATTTCAGAGAAAGAGAACCGCGTATTTTTACAAAAAACACCAAAGACCGAATAAAAAAAGAGTTTGACGAATTTATTGACAAAGCAAAGGGAGAAATCGAGGCTTGGTCGGAGAGGGGCTCGGGGTGGGTTGTTAAAAGAATAACAAGGGCGTACACCTATGTTGCGCGTTATCGGCCATTGCGCGGAGGAACTTACTTGCCTTTGCCTCCCAAACTGGCAAACAAAAAAGCAATTATTAACGTGCAAAACAGTGACAACCAGTGTTTAAAATGGGCTTTGAGAGCTGCTTTATTCCCGCCTGCGAACGGAAAAGATCCTCAAAGAACAAGTAAATATCCCGTTGATGACGGCATAAACTACAACGGAATCGATTTTCCGACACCCCTAAAGCAGATTGACAGGCTTGAGGCGCAAAACAGAAACCTTGCAATAAATGTTTTTGGGTGGCACTTGAAAGACGGGTGTGTGATACCTCTCAGACAAAGCGAAAAAGAAAACAAAATACCCCGTATAAACCTTATGTTGATTGAGTCAGGATTGAAACAGCACTACTGTTTTATAAAAAGAATTAGCGCTTTGTTACACGACCAAACCAAACACAGTAACAAAAAACACTTTTGCATGATGTGTTTGACAAATTTTACAAGAGAAGACTTGCTTGAAAAGCACAAAAAGTATTGCAATGGGGTCAAAGGCAAGCCAACAAGAATCGAAATGCCAGATGAGGAGAAAAACACCCTTTCTTTTAAAAACTACCAAAAACAAATGAAAGCGCCTTATACGATTTACGCCGACGGCGAGGCATTGTTAAAAAAAGAGCGCCGAGAAACGCCCGAGAACCGCCAGAAAAGTTACACGTACAAAACAGAAAAGCACGAGGCATGCGGATTCGCTTACACGCGTGTAAGAAGTGATGGTGAACACGAAAAACCATTCGTTTACAGAGGAGAAAACGCCGTTGAAGTATTTTTGAACTGTCTTTTAATTGAAGAAAAGAAAATAAGATATGAATTGTCAAAGCCAAAACCTCTCCTTATGACGCAAAAAGACTGGGCAAACTTTAAAAAAGCCGAAAACTGCCACATCTGCGAAAAATCGTTGGTGAAACAAAACTTTTTAGACTCTTTGCCGGTTTGGCTTAAATCTAATAAAAAGGAGTTTGGTTACTTAGGACAGTTACACAAAAAATGCTATTACGAAAGAATAGAATTGGCGAATACTCTTAATAGCGGGAACCATTATAAGCTAAAAAAGCTTGAAAAAAAATCACACAAATTAGCCGCTGAAAACCAAAAAAACTGCCTAGCGTGCAAAGAGCCGCTTATCCAGCCGAACTACAAGGATGCGGTGAGGGATCATTGTCACATAACAGGCAATTTTCGAGGAGCCGCGCACAACGTGTGTAACTTAATGATGAAAATAAATCCAAAAAATATTCAAATACCAGTTGCATTTCATAACCTGAGTGGCTACGATGCTCACCATTTGATGCAGTCAATTTCAAAGATTTCAAAAGAGGCACAGAAAGAGGTAAAGTGTGTTGCAAACAACATGGAAAAATACATTACATTTTCACTGGGGGGTTTAAGGTTTATTGACACTTTGAACTTTTTACTTGGAAAGCTTGAAAAACTTGTAGAAGATACGCCGAAGGATGCATTAAATATGACGAAAAAGGTTTTCTTTGAAAAAAGTGAACTGTTGTTAGACAACGGAAAATATCCAAGCGAATACGTTGAAGTGTGGGAGGAATTTAATTATAACAACTTGAGTGAAAGTTTTTTTAAAGGTGGGGACGAAACTAAAGAAAAATGGCAAATTGTCAATAACATCCACATAACAGATGAAGGATACAAAGAAGCAAAAACCATTTTTATAGAAAAATTTGGCTTGTTAACACAAAAGGGGATTTATCCCTATGAATACATGGACTCATGGGAAAGATTTAAAGAAACAACTTTGCCGAAAAAAGAAAAGTTCTACAGTAAACTTACAGGCGAGCACATAACAGACAAAGAGTATGCACACGCGCAAAAAGTGTGGGAAACCTTTGGCTGCCAAAATCTTGGAGACTACCACGATTTGTATATCAAAACGGACGTTACCCTGTTAGCGGACGTTTTTGAAAACTTTCGAAAATTATGCCTTGAGAAGTACAATCTGGATCCCGCAAATTATTACACGTCGCCAGGTCTTTCTTGGGATGCGCTTTTGAAAAAGACAGGTGTGGAGCTTGAGTTACTCACAGACTACGAAATGCACCTCTTCGTCGAAAGGGGAATAAGAGCCGGGATTTCGTCGGTAAGCAAGAGATATGCAAAGGCGAACAACCCATATGTTAAGGGATTTGATCCGAGTCAACCAAAAAAATACATAATGTATCTCGATGCGAATAACCTTTACGGGTGGGCAATGAGCAAGCCGCTTCCGAAAAGTGGTTTTAGATGGAAAAAGGTTATGCCAACAGAAAAAGAAATAATGACAAAAAAAGAGCATGCAAAAACTGGATGGATTATGGAGGTGGAGTTAGAATATCCGAAAGAGCTGCATGACGCTCACGACAGTTACCCATTAGCGCCAGAGAAAAAGAAAATAGACAAAGAAATGTATTCGCCTTACCAAAAGAAATTAATGAATGATCTTGAATTAAACCCCCCAAACACTGAAAAGCTTGTTTTAACGCTTGAAGACAAAACCAATTACGTCGTGCATTACCGAAACTTGCAGTTTTATTTAAAACAGGGAATGAAACTCAAAAAAGTGCACAGGGTTTTAGAGTTTGAACAGGAATGCTGGATGGAGCCCTACATCCGGATGAACACAGAATTCCGAAAAAAAGCAAAAAACAACTTTGAAAAGACCTTTTACAAGCTAATGAACAACTCGGTTTTTGGAAAAACAATGGAAAACCTGAGAAACCGTGTAGACATAAGAATAGTAAGAAGCGACGAGACAAATAAAATAAGAAAATTGGTCGCAAGTCCATTGTATTCAAGGCACGTGATGTTTTCAAACGATCTTGTCGGAATAGACATGCGAAAAAGTAAGCTGTTTCTCAATAAACGGGTCTACACAGGCATGACTATCCTTGACGTAAGCAAGCTATGCATGTATGACTTCTTTTACAACCATCTGAAAAAGGAGTACGGGGAGCGTTGCGAGCTTTTGTATACAGACACAGACAGCCTTTTGCTTGTGATAGAAACAGAAGACGTTTACGCGGACATGGCAAAAAACATCGGCGAGTACGACACAAGCGACTACCCCGAAGAGCATTCACTTTATTCGAAAGAAAACAAAAAGGTGTTGGGGAAAATGAAAGACGAATGCGCAGGAAAACTGATTTCAGAGTGTGTTTGTTTGAGGCCGAAAATGTATTCAATAATGACAGAAGGTGAAAGCGAAAATGAAATCGAAAAAATAAAGAAAAACTTTCCTGAGGCAAAAATAAAAGAGTGCACTTGCGAAGGGGAAAAAATGCAGGTAATAATGGCAAACGACGAAGAATTGGTCAAAAAAATAAAAGAGAAACATCCGAAAGCAAGTGAGTCAAAATGTTGTAACACGCTGAAAGTGGACGAAAAAAATATAAAAAAGGCAAAGGGGGTGAAAGAGTGCGTGACGAAAAATGAGATAAATCATAAAGACTTCAAAGATGCACTTTTTCAAAACAAGGAAAGCTTTCACGAAATGCACATGCTAAGAAGCTATGCCCACGAGATGCATTCAATAGTGGTAAACAAAAAATCGCTGTCGCCATTTGACACAAAGAGATGGATAAATGAAGATGGGATAAACACTTTGGCATATGGGCACTATCGGATGGGTGCGGAGCACGAGAGCGAAGCTCTTGCAGAGAAGGGGCAAAAAAAAAAGAGCCCACCGCCCCATAAAAGGGAGTGAAAAAACTAACTAGCCGCCAAGCAAAGGTCTCTCTAGAGTGCTTTAATAAATAAAAAGCCACTCAGGAGTGCCCAAGGGGCTCAAGCACTAAGGGCTTGGTGGTAACTGTGTATTTGGAGGAATAACAAGCAATTCTTCACGCACGAAGCCGCGCTTTGGACCATCGTGCAAGTAATAAAGAACTGGCTGATTAGGTTTAGTAACAGACCTTTCAATGCTGTAGACTTTTAATGACCAAATCGGATCTGTAGCCCTTTTTACGCCGCCTTCCAGCTCGCCAGGTTGGTAGAGAAAGCGCACATTAACGAGAGAGGGGAGTTTTTTTTCTTTCTTGCCAACAGGTCTTGTATATTTTGAGGACGGTTTTGACGAAACAGCCTTTTCTTTGATTGCAGCAGCAGGTTTCTTACCAGTAAGACTGGTTACTTCGTTGTTCAGAGCGGCAACAACTTCGGGTAGCCTTTTTACCCACGCTGTCGACCGCTGGCCAGATGGCAGGTTCATCTCGACACCGTACTGATAACCAAACAGGCGCCCTGCCAGTGTTTGATTAAAACGTTCAACAATAGCTTGATCTCTGTGAATGTTAACACGCCCGCGTCTAATATAGGTTTTGTGATTTTCCATTTCTTTGGTAACAGCTCCCATGAATTCGCGACCAGGGTCAACTTGCAGCATCTGTGGCCATTTTAGTGCACTTCGCCTGTAAATTGTCTGAAAACCTTTTGCAACCTCAGTTGAATCTTTGGAGGTCAAAGGCTCGGCCTCTTTGAATCGGCTGGCAACGTCAACAACAGTCAGAGCGTATTTGTAAACTTTTCGCCCTCGCGGCAGTTTGTCGTGTGGCAGAAAAAGAAGGTCCGCCTGGTGGACCGCGTTTGGAGAAGAAACATCGAATTTTGGGCGAGGAACGTATCGTGGTGCCGGAAGGTAGATCTGCCAAAGGGCCTGCTTAACGAGCCACTTTTTTGCGGCATCTTCGGAAACCTTGGCCGCCTCGGCTAATTTTTTTATCGCTGCAATTCCCTTCCAGTAGCCCTGGGGGCTATAGTAGACTTTCGAGATTTTCTTCGAAAAGTTTTGCTCCGCAAAAATCTTTGCATCCATGTGTATACAAGAAAAAAAGAAAAGTTTAAAGAAACCGAAAGGCAGCGTACCCAAGTGCAAGCGCGCCAGCGCCAACGAACATAAGTTCACCTTGTTTCTGCTGCTCACTTGGCTGATAGAAATCAGAGAACTTGGGTTCTTTCGGAGGAATCATTTGTTTGTCAGGATGTGCCTGGTTGTAGAGTTTGAAAGCGTAGTCTGTGTTCGTAAAGTTTTGTTTCGCTTGCTGTTTGATCTCATTGTTGGTTTCGATCCAGTCGAGAAGCTTCGTGCGGTCGCGAGAGTACTTCGCGTAAGCTGCCTGGTAAGCCTCGAGAGCTTTGTCGTGTCTTTCTTTTTCTTTCAAAGCGGCGTCATCTCCGCCACCCAAAGCTCGAGCAAGATAGTTGCCGCCAATGAAAGCAGCAGCGTTCAAGATAGCTCCGCCAGCCATAATCGCGACGCTTGCCATTTTGTTATTATACTATTCTAATTTTTTTTTAATTGGTTGGGAGAATTTTCTGGTCCTCGAGATACTGTTTAAGTGCAACGCTGCCAGCCATGACGGCTGTGAACTTTACATAGTTCATAAAACTGCTGCTTGGGTCGGATGTGAAGTTTTCTTTTACAACTTTTTTGGCAGCCCAGCCGATTCCGGCGGCAAGGCCAGTGAGAGTCGCGGCATCCATGAGTGTTTTTACGAGTTTGTTGTCAGACATGGCGGTTCAGTATAAAATAATAAAAAATATTCAATTGAAAAATTTTTTTGTTTATTCTTCACCGTTTTGCGAAGCAAAGTTTGCAACTTCTTCACCAGATTCAACTTCTTTTGTTTTTTTTATACCTCTTTTAAAAATTGTATCCTCATCCTTTTGCACCCGAATAGCGGTTTTAACGCAAGTTTTGGAAAATTCAAACCAAAGTAATGCAATACCAGCCATAGCTGCACCTTTAACAAGGCTGTCAAGAATAAAACCAAGGGACATTGTCGGTATAATAAATGAAAAAGAAATGTTCAAAAGAAATTTTTTAATCCATCGGACGGATTCCTCTTTGTTTGCGAGGTCTAATGGCATTTTGGATTGTCGAAGGCGTGTCTGAAGAACGCGTTGCAACCCTTCCAATACTTTCTGCTGTAACGCGCAAAGCGCGGGGTTCCTCTGGGACCCCTGGTGTGTCATCAGTTATAAGAGTTGGCGGAGCTTTAAATGTTGGACTTCTTTTTTCGTTTATAAAGGCTTTTATGTCTTCGCGTTTCACATAAGTTGTAACGATTGCAACGCCGATACCAAGCAAAGATATCCATTGATTTGTGGTGAGACCGCTTGATTGCGGCTGAGCCTCGGGCGGAGCTGGTTCCGTTACGGCCGGTGGTGTTACATTTCGCTTTGCAGCAGCAGATTTCTTTTCCTTTTCTTTTGCAATTATTGCAGCAGCCTCGACAGCAGCTTTTTTCTGTGCTTCACGAGCCTGTTTTGTTTTTTCAGCTGCAAGCTTGCCAGCAGCAACTCGCTTTGGATTTTTGGCAGGCTTTGTTGCTGGAGTTGTTGAAGTAACTTGTTTCTGTTCTTCTTGAGCGATCGGAGTTGGTTCGAGCTCGGCCATTTATAATAAAAAAAAATAATATTTAAATAGAAAATTGCTCAGCAAGATTTTTTGCTAAGCAATTGCTAAGCATTGTTCAGTAATTACTTAGCATTTTCTTAGCATTGCTCAGAAAAATCTTCAGTAGTGTTTGTGTCCGCATCTTTGGAAGCACCTTTGGTTTCGCACAGCGAAGTGTGCGACTTTGTAGCTTCGTTTAAATCAATGTGCTTTGTTGTGATGAGCGCAGCATTTGCAACGGCAAGAAAGCGGCCGCATTTCAAAGCCAGACCGCCTGCCAAAGTGGACAGCTCTTTGCTGATGATGTAGTCGTTTTTGAGTTCCTTCTGATAATCATTGACGTCCTTGATATTTACGGCCATACCAACGACTTTAGTAACAAGAAAAATAAAGCTGTCAATCAAGCTGTCGGTTGTTTTGGATCCAACGTATGCCTCATATCTCTTTAAGTACTTTTCAACTTCTTTATCTGTCAAGCGCTTCACCTGCTCGTGTGTCAGTTGCACACCGATTGCTTCTTTGGCTTTTCCTGTTGAAACAAGGATTGCAAGCTGTTCACGCAAAGCAGGAATGTCAGGGCCTTGAATGAGTGCCATAGCGCTTTCTGTACTTTCTGGTTCAGCTCCTAGCAGTTCCATTACGGAAGCTAATTCTTGTTCACTTGCAGCGCCCTTGACGCTCTCGGGAGGAGAAGTTGCGAACGGGTCAGCCATTTATTACTCTAAAAAATATGTTCAATAAGAAAATTTTGTGCCGTAAGGGTGGCGATGAGAAATGACAAGATGCGAAAACTTATTTTTTTTTAGCTTTAAAATGATTTCTTTGTAATCCTCATGGGCAAGTTCGCCAGCGTAATCCTCAAAGATTGCCTTCGTGGTCTTGGCAGAGGGGGTGTAAAAGAAAACGATTGCCGCAACATTTTCGCGGAATGAGGATGTTATGCTTGTCAATTTTTGAGTTAACACCCATATGCTCAAGCCTGCGTGGCGAGCAGAGAAAGCAAGATTCACCAACTCCCCTGTTCTTCCTTTTACATCTTTTGAAGCAGCACAGTCGTCGAGGATGATAAGCGTGTTCGTACCCTCAAAAAGAAATCTTGAAAGCCTTAACCAAGATTCCACCTCGTGCTGCTCACAAATTAAAACAAAAAATCGAAGATCTTCCTCAGCAAAGCGATAATAAGTCTTGTTGTGCGCGAACGTCGGGCAGATGAGCACGATGTAGTCAAACTTGCCTCGGAAAGGGCCACAAAGCTGATTGACCACGTATCTTGTTTTTCCTGAGTTCGTTGGTCCCACAATGAGGGCGTTGAAGGGTATATTGGCAGGATCCATCTTCGTTCGTATATGTACCTAAGGTACACTTTTTCAAAGAAAAAATTTCCCCTTGCGGGGAAGTGTGTGCGATTTACGCACACATTATAAAAGCACAGATTCTAACTGCCTGCCAATTATATTCATTTGGGCGTCGCTGATTACGTAAATGTGGCAGTTCAAATTACCTGAGCCGCTTGCTTTCCTCTCTAGCTCAAGCTGGACACCGTCCTTTGTGTTCACAAGGCGCGTGCCGCTTCCGTGCATCGAGTGGTCAGCCATGGAACGCAGATCAATAAGAAGGCCAAACTTGTCTTCTGTGTAAAACTTTTGCATAGTCATGTGCTGCGTTTTATTTTTTTCTTTCATGTAGAATCTTTTAACTTCTCCCCAAATGTCCATTCCTTCGATGCCGTTGTTGTACAGCATGTTTGGCGAGCCGTTGACAGTGATGCTTACTTTTGTAAGGTCCGGGTTAATGTACTTTTCCGAGCTCCTTGCACCTTTGTTATATTGCTCAATAAATAGGAGCAAGATACCTTTCATGGACCTCCTCTGCGGGTTGACCCTTAGATTCAGACGAGTGTCGGAGCCTTTTGCAAAAGTCGTCACTTTATCACGCTGGATGTGGTCGTAAGCGAACTCTTTGCCGCCCGAATAAGCGCTGAACGCTTCATCTGCAATTTCCTTGCTTCTTATCATCTCGTACTCCAGCTGGATGTTTGTCAACTTGTATTTTAGTTTTGTTGTATCTGAGCCTCTGACCACATGTTCGGCTGCCGCGAGCTTCAGTTCGAACACAAGATCGTTGTATAGTGCCTGAGGATAAAATGCCCCATGGTCAGTTAAAATCTGGTGATCCAGGCGGATGCGGTATTTATTTCCATATATCTCATTCAGCTTTTTTTCTGCGTCCACACCTGAAGTTTTCTTATCGCCAGCATTTGAGCGAATTTTGTTAAGGTCCTCGCTCTGAATGCCCTCTGGCACCCTGTCGTCGCGCTCCTCCTGCGAAAGGAAAAAATCCTCAAATATTTTGTAGATGTCATAGCCAACCGTGTCCTGCACGACGGTGCCTTCGTACTTTACAACAAACTTGTCGACCAGAGCTCGGCTGACGTTGTCAACCAGAAAGTTGTTGGCATGGCCTCCGCTCAAGTCGATGTTGAAGCGCAGCGCCAGCGAGCCAGGCACAATGACCTCGTTTTCGTTCAGCTTGGGCACTGAAACATACAACGTTTCCTCTGGATTGGCTTCTGTGCGGTCAAAAGTGATTCGTTTTACCGCGCGCTCGGCTTTCAGTGCGCCGAGTATTTTCTCTGTGCGTCCCGGTCGAAGGTTTTCTTGAACAGCAGCCATCTCTCGATTGGTTTTATTGTTAAATTGAAAAGTTTAATTTGAAAATATATATATATAAATTAAGCGATGGCAACAGGTGGTGATGATTTTGGATTCGAGGACCCTGATTTGGACAAAGATCTTGACCACAACAGTGATAACGATGATGAAGAGGGACAAGAGGTCGACACAACCCGACCATTTCAGCCCGGGGAGGCATCCACACCCTACCATGGGGGTGAACAACATGAAATGCAAACGATGCAGCACGAACAGAGCGGGCTGCCAGATACATCCTACGACGAAACACCTTTTCTTGAAAGAACCCCTTCGATAAGTGATCTTCAAAAAGAAAGTTTTTTGCGGCAAAAACTTAAAAAAGCTGTAGACACGATAAAAGGCAAATTCCCCAAAGCAAATTTTGAAAAAATTAGAATTAGAAGAGGCACTGGGAAAAATGAGGGGAAAATTGTTGCTATAGGAACTAAAAAAGGCGAGTACAAGATTCTAAAAGATAATGAGTCAGGCTTCATGAAAAACTTTTTAGACAGCTTCAAAGATGAACTTGGGCCGTCAGCTGAAGATCTTATTGCTAAAGACAATGAGAGCATAAGAGATGAACGTCAAAGATTAAGAGAAGCTGAAAGTCAACTACAACAGGCAGAAACAATTGCCATGCAGAAAGAAAAAGCCACCCAAGAAGTAGAAGATCTCAGAATAAGAATCGAGCGAACAAATGCCAAGATGGATCAACTTGGGTCAAATGTTGAAAATGAATCAGAATTGCGCAAACTTAATCAACTAAAAAAAAATCTTGAAAAGGATTTTGAAAACGCAAAAAAAGAAGTTGCTGCTCTTGAAAAACAAGCTAAGCAGAAGGCAAAAGAACAAACACGAGTCGACCAACTAAGGGCAAGCCTCGCTGCCAAAGAGAGCGAAAGAAACACTTTTCAAGAAAGGCTCAACGACACAAGAGCTTTGGATGATCTTAAAGAGCAAGAAGATGAGCTCAAGCGCCAAAACGAGGAAGACAAAAAAATTATTGAGGATGAGAATGCCTCCCCCACTGACAAACAAGCCGCGGAAGAAAGAGTTGCGGAAAGAACCGAGGAACTTGGACGCTTGCAAACGCAGATTGCCGAAAGAGAAAGAGCGCTTCCACTTCGTGAGAGGATCAAAGAGATCTTCAAAAAACATGGCGTGACATTAACAGCAATACTTCTGGCTGCTGGTGTCACGATTGGTTCTGTTATTGGAGCCATTACAAACGCGTTGAAGGCCACCGGCAAAGCGTTGGGAAAAGGCCTAAGTGATATTGGCTCAAAGGTAGCATCAGCTCTGCCTGGTCTCATTGGCTCGATTGCGAAATTTCTTTTCAAAACCGCTGGTCAAGTAATTGGATTTCTTGCAGAGCACACCTGGCTGCTTATCCTTGCTGTGGTTGCTTTTCTTGTTGAAAAATACATCAAAAAGAGACGTTAACGCATAAGGGTGTAGAGCAAAGCTGCTGCTCCAACCGCGCCAACAGCGACAGTTGCTTTGTTTATTTCGTGTGAATCATTGGCTACGGCCTTCGTAGCTTTAGCGCTTTGCGCGTTGCTAGCTGGTGTTTCAGCAGCGCTTGCGGCGGGTGCCTGATTTTTTTTTGCTGTGGCGCTCTTGTGTATAGGATTTGAAGGGTGGCTGTTTGGTGGGTTGATTTTTGATTTTCCTCCCGCCATCAGTTTAAGAGCTGCTTTTTTTGTAGCTTTATTAACCTCATCATTCACTCCTAATTTCATCCCAACAACAGCCTGCTTAAGCTGGTTATTGTAACCAACAACGCTTTCTGTGTTTATCACCATACGAGCGGGCATCAGCCAGGCACCTGGGCAGACTGCAAGGTTAAGCCGAACCTTAGCTTCGTCGATGGCTAATTGGTATCTTTGGACCGACTTTGCCAGATCAGGTTGCCTTATAGCGTCTTCAACCAACACGAGGAACTCACTTTGCGCTTCCTTTGCACGGCCGCCTGTTCCAAGTATGCTACTTCGAACGTTGACCTGCGAACCGAGAATACAGTAGACAAAAGCCTCTATCGACTGGTTTACTCTCGACAAACCTGCCTGAGTAAGCCCTTCAGTGCCGTTAGGACAAAACCAGTCTGCCTGTGCATATGCAGCGTCGTCTGGCTCGATGTATTGAATCAAGTTACCTTTGCTTGCAGCTCCCCCTTCGTCCGAAAATTTATCGTAATCGGGGTATTTTGCTCCAGTTTTGTTTGGTCCAATGTTAGTAATCCAGATATAAACGTTACCAAGTCCGTGGTTTGCGCCTGTTGTGAAACGGAAATCGCTTGACGGGTCGACACCGAACTCAGCGCATATTCTTTTGTAAGAAGCCACGTCGTACTTGTTGTCGAACTGGCTAAAAGTGGGGTCGCCTGGCAAGGCGCTTACGCTCTGAATTCCCCCCATCTGAAACAATATTCGCCTTATCGTGAAATAAACGTGAAAAAGATAAAAATTACGCACAATCGGTGGCAAGCTAAGAGCTGAGTGCTCTTCATCGAAAATATCTCGACTTATACCGCAGCCTGTTGTCGCGCACCATACCGCAAAGTTAAGTTGCTGTGGCCAATAGCCCATATTTTGGCTAGCAAGCCACCTTTTTGACTCTTTTCCTGATGTATGCTTCAGTTTTGTTTTTTGAAAAATCTCTCTTAATTTCGTTGTGAAATATTGGTCTGGTGTGACGTAGATGTTGATTTTGCTGTTAAATATTTTTTTCAAACTCGGTGCGGCTTCGTGAAATCCAACCGCGGGAATTGGCAAAGATGAGCCTTTTGCGCCGCTTGGTGACAGCTGTTGTGGAAAACCGCCTGAAATTTGATTCACCCCCAGTGCTTTTTTCATCTCTGGGCTCCAATATTTGCTGTCAGAGCCAAAAACA
>NC_135766.1:3891573-3907406 GCF_052425735.1 Oculina patagonica | reverse complement strand
AACAGTTGAATCTTGATAACTCGAACCCTCAATAACTCGAACCTCCCGCTAACTCAAACCTTATCCGATTCCCCTCCAGGTTGTTTCTTACTAATTTTACCCTCGATAACTCAAACTCCCGATATCTCGAACCTTTTTCGATTTCCCTTGAAGGTTCGAGTTATCGGGATTCAACTGTAGGAAGATAGCTATGGACGTAACACTGAAAGCGGATGTAATGTAATGCCCAATCATTTTTGTTCAACTACAGAATATACCATGGTATAACGAGTTCAAGCTAATAATGACAAATCTATTATAAATTGACTCTCTGCTAACTTAAGATTACTATCTTTAACTAGTACTTTATAATTTTTAACGGAATTTATAACCTCAGACATAGGTAGGGCGGAGCTCGCTAAATGTATATCAGTGTCAGTTAAGATTACGAGAATTCCAAAAATATATCCAAAAATCTGAATCATAAATGCAGATGTCGCAAAATCTTGGAGACGCAAAATCTTCAGTGCCTAATGTGACACTTTCTTATTCGGCTCTTTTGAACCTGGAGTGAACATTAGGCTGAATCCACGTTTTGGAATTTTTCCAAAAAGGACCAAACTATACGTTTCAAGTTTCAAACTGGCTGGTTTACCTTGATCTGGAGAGAAAATGGGCTTTAAAATACGTGGTGGTATTTGAACGCCAGTGTCGAAAATCTTTGTTTTCAGTGCCTCATGTGGCACTTTCGTATTCGGTTCTTTTGAACCTGGAGTCAACATTGAGCTGAATTCACGTGTTTGCATTTTTCCAAAAAGGCCCAAACTGTATGTTTCAAGTTTCAAACTGGTTGGTTTTAATGGATCTGGGGAGAAAAAAGTTCACACTTGCTATGTTTTGCAAGTTTGTTAAGGGGAGGGGTGAAAAAGCGTCTTTTGAGCTTAAAACTGACAAAATAATCATACAGTTTCGGTCGTCCATCAAGCAGGAGACTTGAGTGAAATCCCTTTGAACCCTTTTGGCTCATTCACATGGGTCTGTGTGCCTTTGATGCTTTTTTAAATTTGTTGATGAGAAAATTAACAAGTTTGCACTTTGAAATACTGTGACCCTTGAAGTGAAAGTTGCTGTGTTGGTCTTATTGCATGCAATCTTTCTTTTAATCATTCCATTTTAATCAAAACTATAACAAAATTCTCGAACGTGATTGGTTATCAGCAGCCCGATTTGAGCACTAATAGGACAGTGTACGCGTCATGCTTGTAATTGGACAGTGTAATAGGACAGTTTAGGCGTCATGCCTGTGTAATTGGACAGTACGCGTCATTCTGCGCGCGCTGTTGACGTGCATTTGTAGAGTACACTGTTGTTTTTCAGTAATCATAAAGACGTTTAACTATTCAACCGAAGGTTAATTTTTTCTCAAAATTTGTTATAGTTTTGTTTAAATAGTAACAGGACTTCGTGTCGTCCAATTCTGTCTGTAATCATACTCGTGTTTAAACAAATCGGACTCCCGCTTCGCGGTCGTCCGATTTTGTTAATCACTTGTATGATTACAGACCGAATTGGACTCCACTCAGTCCCATTGCCATTATTAATATAAGTAACTCATAGTCAAAACATAAAATCTCCTTTTTATAATTAAATTGCTGCATTTCTTCCGGCTTTTCATGCCTAATTTAAAACAGAAAAACTGACAAAATATCGAAATTTTGTTGCTGTTTTTTTAAGGAGAATTTACAAGGTTTTAACCATGATTTGGAACCAAGTTAAGTTATATAACAACGCACGGATCTCGATATTTCATGACTAGTAAATGGTTCATCAGAGATGAAAGGCTTACCTCGGGCATTAGTTTAACGTAGGCAGTATGTTCTATTTTCTAACTACAGGAAAGCAAGCATAAACTATACAACCCACGTAGAAATAACTTAAGAAATTTGCTTGAATGTTACATCATTCAGCTTCAAAATTAAATCGTTGCTCTGTTCTCGTCGACTTTTAACATTCTGAACAAAATTATAACTCTCCTTATTGATTGCGATACATTTCTTGTAATGTAAGTTGTGAGAATTTGGTGGTACAACATATGTATCAACTGGTTTTCAAACGAGTCAATGACAAACCAGTTTTACAATATCGACACCTGCCTACAGCTACCACGTATCTAAAAATATCCCTAGTTCATATTTGCGCTATTTTCGTCACTTTTAAAATATTTCATTATATTGACACCAACCAAAGATGGCGTCCGATATTTTATTGAGCTACTACATGAAATATTATATTTGTCATGGTAAAAACGTGTTTCAAAATATCAAATTCGACTCCTTTTTTCACGAGGAAGGGGAATAAGGGTGGAAATTCACAAACTCAACTCCCTTTTCCATGCAAATATCGAGGGCGGAAGTTCAGAGTTAATTCACTTTACCTATGACTGTACGTGCGTTGCATGTCAATTCCACAGACGTTTCACCTGTCTTAATTGCCACGTGACTATGTACAGTGTAACTATATTGCATATAAGTCATTAGACGATCGAAGGTTGACACAGTAACTAAACCAGCGAGGGAACAGGGTCGTCCAAAAATGAGAAAAACCATTTTGTAAGTATTACAAACTTTGCCTTTTTGAATTTATCTCGTGTTGATATTTTTTTCATTAATTTCCTATGTGGGTTGATTTTTAAAATCGTAAAAAAGAATATGAAACCCGTCTTGTTTTCGTATAAATCCTCATCTAACATTTTTTTTTTTTTTTTTTTTTTAAAAAATAAATTAATGCGGTTTCCTAATACGCAAACAGAAATTTTTCATTTACAGTGTGTTCAAACGAAAACTTCACTGGAATTGACAAAATTTAAATTCTCAGAATTTAGTCCATCATAGCAAATATGTTTAGTTTACAAAGAACTTCAGAATCCGTCTTGTATTGGCAATTTGTTGCTTCTACATATTGTGTTGAATTTGATCCGTCTTAAAAAGGAAATATTAAATATTTTCATTGTTTAGAGTTAATAATGATCATACCTAAGATATTCTTTTTGCAAAATTTTCATGTGGAATCACTTGAAAGGGTATGTTTTCCCAAGCTTGCAGTATCCAAATGTGTATCAAACACATTAAGTATTACTAAGATGTTGCCATGAATATAGCTCCTCTCAGCGCTTATTATTTTTTTTCAAGATTACGTGTGATTATCAGTGTTTTGTTGTCTGTCAATTTTTAACTTTTCCATAACAAAACTAGCTAAAACCCAAAACTTAAAATTACCTAAAAAATTCAGAAAATTGGCCTTTGCAATCAGACAATTGTTTTTACCATTACCTAGAAAGAAACGTATCAAGCTAAGACGTCAGAAGAAACCTTGGTTGATTGGTATAAAAGAGAATTTTACAAAATGTTTGTTTTTCCCTCTAATGTAGAGCAGGTTAATACATATCACTTTAACACTCAGGCATGAATGTCCTATTCGTGACTCAGCATAGCAAAAATATCAGATATCGGACTTTTCATTTCTCCATGTGACAAAAATATTGATTACATCGCCAGTTCTAATTAGGCAGAATGTTCACTTAGTTTTAATCATTTTCTATATTCTACAAGTCTCTTGATTACAAATGAAAGCTAAAGACCACGTGTACTAAAATAATTACTGGTGAATTTACACAAGTTTGACATATCAGACATGATTTACTTAGCTGCAAAAATGTTGCTATTTCGTCTTTTGTTTTAAGAACATGCACAAAATATTAAATCTTCTCACTAATGGTGCACATTTCTTGGAATTCTAGTTGTAAGAGTTTGGTTGTGCATCAGGACGTTTATTGTTTGCTCTATCTTTGTCACCTATCAGTTGAAAGTCACTTAACACGTCAGTTACAGTAAAAAGTCACCAGATCTATTTCAAACAAAGTGGGCATCAATTACATATCTGAATCTTAGATTTGCGTTCGAACGAAAACCTTTACTGGGATTGACAATTGATAAAATCCAACTGGTTTTCCATGTGATCTTCGAAGGCTAAATGCGATTCAGTTAACTGTGTCTCTACGGCATTCTTCGAATACCACCGACGCATCACCTGATTTTTTTCATAGAACCAATTGCGAAATATCTCATCCATGAGGCTTTTTTGCCAATATATGAAGATCAAAAGCGGAAACATAAGTTAACCAGAGCAGGTTAAACAGAGCAGGTTGCGAAAACCAAAGAAAGGGAGCTTCGTAAGTATATTTATTTCAATTTTATAACTAGCTCTACATTATTTCTCGAGATTTAGTCTGAAAAAGCAAACATAGTACAATAAATTTACAAAATCGTCACAAAACCTTACTCTATTGATAACTTGAAACTGAAATGTTTAATCTTTTGCATCAACAAATTTCATTTTTTATCCACTGAGCATAAAAATGAATACTAAACCTTCAATTTCGTTTCCATGCAACACCCAAATGTGCAGTATGGAAAGATTTTTAGGAAGAAATCACTTTAAAGTCAAACGTATTTCATAAAATAACAACTCAGGGATAGCATATTTCTCGTCACTCTTTTATTCTCAAAGTGATGGACAGAGACAAAACCGGTCTAGGCTGCCTCCCAAAGGCGAAAAGACGATGTCGCTTTCAATCCTCGTTTTAAACGGAGGGTGTAATCAATATTCAAAATGATACTAGATCCGAGTTTTGCAATAACCCAAATGTCTCGCGTATTCATTGGCACATCTGAAACTCGATTTATTACACGTTGTCTGAGGTTAATGAGACTCTCGTTTTCGGAATTGTTTTGGCTAAATGAAATTCACATTCTTTAGCAGTTTAAGCATTTCTCACGTCTGAAGGCTAGGTTGATCATTTTGGCTTGTTTCTATTATAAAAAGAAGACATATTGATGACTGCTTAATGCGTCTGTCCTTTTATTGATTTTGAATTTGGTCATAATATTGTCACACCTAATGCTAAGTTGAAAATGATATGACACATTCATCATCATAAGAAGACGAACGCATTAAAACCGACGTAAATATTTATTTCTGGCTTCACAGGTACGTGAGAGAATTTGAGAGACTTTGAAATTTCACAATATTTGCGTAATTTATAGCCGTCGCCTGTAGATGGTTTGCAACCAATCGCAAGACAAAAGAAGCTAAAAATAAGAAATGGTTTGTTCCTGTCCACCAACACGGCGGTGGTGACGTCACTTGAAAACCAAGAATTATCGTCACCCACGGCGTTTTTTCAACTTGTTCTTTTCGCGAACCACTTTTCCCAACTTTCTTACAATACCAACACAGAGGCAAGGCGTCTTGGTATTACGAGAAGTTAAAAAACGTTGAGAATTGAAGTAAAACAAAAGGTATCTTCAGCAGTTCTACTTCCTTCTTAGGAAAATCTGTCAAATGCTCACTTTCCTTTAATACGATCCGGACATTTCCTTTCAGAAGGAAGTTTGAAACGAATAATTATATTAAATGTCCATGATTTCCGAATCCGATGCTACAGTCCGCTCGATAGCTTTCGAGCGATGTTATTGTTTTAATAATATACAGTTGCCGAAAACTGGGAATATCGATAAAATTAATTAATTATAATGTGCGTACGCGTTGTGAGCGTCTTCTATCAATCAATAGTGTGCTCCTCAGATTGCATTTTTCCAAAAATTCAGTCAATGGTTTCTGCTTGTTTACAGTAGTTTATTTACCATCATCACTTAACACATCACTTTGTCTTTCAGAACGGAATTCAACTCAAAAGATGGCAATTTCATTAGCCTCCCTGGTGTACGTAGTGTTTCTCGCCGCCATGATAACTTTCAACATAGCAGGCAATTCCCTCGTTTGCTTTTTAATACTGAAGAAGAAAGCTTTGAAAACCTCTGTCAACTGGCTTCTGTTTTACTTGGCTATCGCTGATTTACTGGTTGCCGTCTTCTTCATTCCTCCTTGCATTCTGAGCCACTTTGTCGAGCAACCAAGTGGCTTTGTTGGAGACCTGCTGTGCAAGTTCATTTTCAGTGGCGTCCTGGGTTGGGTGGCGGCTGCAGCGTCGAGCTATCTGCTGGTGGTGATAGCATTTGAGCGTTACCACGCCACCGTACGTCCACTGGAACAGCTCAGTCGTGGTAGGCCATGGTAGTTGGTGCCAATTGTGTGGATTATAGGAATCCTACTGTTGTTGCCAAATCTCGTAGTATCGGCCTACGATGCAGAAAGTCAAAAGTGTGTGCAGAACTTCCCAGATTACACAACAGCTCGAGCATATAAACTTACTTGGTCATTTTGCAATTCAGTGCTGCCGATATGCATCATGGGATATCTGTACATACAGATTATTTTGTGTCTGCGCAACCGTGTTTATATTGTGCCAGGCTCCTCTTCAAATTCTGTTTCTCAGTCTAGAATCAGGGTCACCAAGATGCTTCTTTCAGTGTCTGTCATCTTCATCGCTTGCTGGACCCCTCCCGCAGTGCTTTGCGTGATGAGTCCCGTGATTCCTGGCGGGTACGTCACAGTGTATTACGTGACCAAAGCAAGCGCGCTGTTGAATTCCTGCGTCAATCCACTGGTGTACACCCTTTATAGTGAACAGTTCAGGAAGAGTCTCGCTTCACTCGTGTGTTGTCTCAAGCCCAAGTAGTTGCCACTCGCAAACCTAAAGCAAAACACACCGTCCTGGAATCAAGTCATCAGTTAATTAGGTTCTTGTCTGGATTCCATTCATTAGAGCTTCAAAAACATTTAACGAAAATGTTCTAGAATCAAAGTCACTTATCCATGTAATGTAAAGAACATTCTACAATGTTTTAGCTTAATAGTAGAAACCCTGTATTCTAGAGTCACCATTGTTTATTGTTACTTAAAAAGGTCTTTAACAGAATAATACATAATCCAGTGTAAGCATATCAGTGCGAAGCTGCTAGCTAAATATATGTGTAAATATGATGTTAAGAGTTGAGCTTCTATAAGGTTAAGTTGAAAAGACATATGTTTGCACAAATTTTATAAAACTGCTTGTTATTGAGCTATCAAGGTGAAAAAAAGGTCGAAATATAATGTAAATCGCTTTTATTTGAATTTTATGGGTGCTGATAAGAGGCGTGTTTCTTGTGATAGCATTTATAAGAATATTATTTTCAAGATAAGAAAAGTAAAACGTAAAACAAATTACTGTATAATAAAACATGATTGCAATCACTATTTCTAAAGTAACCGGGTCTGATTCAAAGCCCCTGGATTCAAAGGGCCGGTGTCTTTTTTTTCTGGTTAAATATGATCACAAGTCATCATATCTTATAGACTTCTGTTATCTCCCATTTGGTGTTGTATTTTGAATTTTCTGGCTCCTTTGCTTTATAGGTAACTTTAAACATCGAAATAAAGAAATGATTTTATACATCCCAACCTACGGTAGCTCTTTAAACCCTATGCCTGGGGAAGGGGCAAAAAGTACCCCCGCTTATTTTAAGTGTTTCTTTGGCAAAGGGTGTTTTACCGAAATTTGGAGTTTTTATCTTAATGTTCGATTCATTTCTAATGAAATGTTCGTTATTATGCATTTTTACAAAGCATTAATAGTGTTTGCATCCTTTTTTTTCCAAATCAATCATGGAAATTTCTGAAAAATTGTTAAATCGAAGATGGCGGACTTTTTAAATGTGTAACGTCACTTTGGCATGATTTGAAGTCGTCACTGACACATCGCATAATTGCAATTCGTCTGTAGTTAGTTATTTTACTCCCAAATACACTAAAAGATAAGTAATACAGCAAAGAAGTCAGTTGCAACTTTTGTTAATTAATGAAAGGACATTTTACCAGATGTTTTTCTCTTTAACATACAGCAGGTTGGTATTTAGTATAACACAAGAATCTCGATATTCCATAGTTCATTTTGTATAACCGTAACCGGAAATCACTGACTTGTAATCATTCATGTTCCAGTTTTATTTTTAATTCTTTTCTACTGACAACTCTCTTCTTTACAAATGCGGGCTAAATTAAGCCTGGGTAGATTTAAATAATTACTGAAAAATGTACTTATAGAAGCGAAATTAAATGCTGCTTTGTCCTATTTGTTTGCTCAAAGTATAAACTCTAACTATTTATTGCCATACATTTGTTGTAATGCTAGTAGTAAGCATTTGGTCATACATCAGGGCAATGTTCATTATTTGCTCCATTCTCGTCACCTGTCGGTTAGTAAAGTCACCGTATCGACTTCAGCAAAATTGTCAGCAATTAATTTAGATTTGAGTTCAGTGGGAGCCTCACTGGAATTGAAAGAAGGGAGATTGGACTGGTTCTTTCTGAACAATCAACGAAGGCTAACTGACCGTTAGGTATTCACAATTTAAGTTTAATTTCACACATCCAGACAACATCTGGTTTTTTCGGCAGTAATTTGCTAGAAGACTAATTTCAATATCATCATACGATCGAAAGTTGAAACGAAGAGAGCAGAGCAAAACCGTCCAAAACAAATCGAAACATATTTTGTAAGTATTTCAAGTCTTTCGATTTTAAAACTCTATCTATCTTGTCATTCAGCTTAGCCTAAATGGTAAACATATTCAATTTAGAAAAAAATGCAAAGATTCCGTCTCCTTTGGACAATTCCAACGATATGCTTTTCAATTTTTCACATCTGCACGGTCAGTTAAATTCTTATCCATCGTGCAAAGGAATACCAATACTGAACCCTTCATCTTTTGATTGTTGATTATTTATAAGGTACGTTTTTCAAAGCCTCTATGTCCGTTATCGCAATATTTTGTAGGTTTTGGAATAAAATAATTTTTAGACGAAAAGTCTTTGAAAATGTGAATTTATAAAATTTATAAGGCAGAAAGAGCTTTACAGCATGTTTCTCGTTAGACATAAATTTTCAGGTATTGGACTCAGATTGTTATTTTTTGATTCTCGACCTTCTGGTTTAAAATGATTCGTTTTGATCCTTATGTTTGTAATTTGCTCAACTTGGGCAAATTTTTTAACAAAGAACATTAATGTGTTGAATCATATTCCGTTAAACTTTTAGAAGATGAAGGCAGTAAACGCTCTTCAGCGAATTCCTCGCTGTTTAACAACTCGGTTGAACACCGTTGACACAGAATTCTGTTTGAGTCCAGTGACTTATGAGATATACATTTTTATGTTTTAATTTTTTTGTTGAATGTGTAATTTATTTTTTAAGCGCTCAGGGCTCCTATTGATAGCAGGTTGCTTTTAGCCCCTGCAATTAGGACTACCCTGAGCTGTATAATTCAATAGAGGTGTCTGTTCTGTATGTAAATACACCCTATTGTGGTCATTTTACCAGTAATAGAAGTTTGTTTACCGGCATTAAATTGAACTGAACATCTGCTTTCAGAGAATAGTTCCAATTTGGATTCAAAAGATGGAAATATCTACTACCTCTTTGGTGTACGTTCTTTGCCTCACAGCCATGATGATTTTCAACATAGCAGGCAATTCCCTCGTGTGCCTTATGATGTTAAAGAAGAAAGCAATGAAAACCTCGATCAACTGGCTTCTTTTTCATCTGGCCATCGCTGATTTACTGGTCGCTGTCTTCTTCATTCCTCCTTGCATTCTGATCCACGTTATCGAGCAACCAAGTGGCTTTGTTGGAGACATGCTGTGCAAGTTCATTACCAGTGGAACCTTGGGTTGGGCGGCGGCTTCAGCCTCGAGCTTTGTGCTGATGGTGATAGCTTTTGAGCGTTACAACGCCACCTTACATCCATTGGAACAACTCAGTCGTGGACGGCCATCGTGGTTGCTGCCAACTGCGTGGATTATAGCGATCTTACTTTCAATGCCCTGTTTCCTTTTATGGACCTACGATGATGACCGTCGAGAATGCGTGAAGCAGTATGAAGACACAATGGCTCAATTGTATAGATATACTTGGGCAATTGCCAATTCATTGCTGCCGGTATGCATCATGGGATACCTGTACACGAGAATTATCTTGTGTCTGCGACACCGTCTACGCGTGCCCGGCTCTTCTCTAAAGATCGTGTCACATACCAGAAATAGAGTAACTAAGATGCTCCTTTTCGTCTCCGTCATCTTCATTGCCTGCTGGACCCCTCCCACACTGCTTTGCGTGCTGACTCCCGTGATTCCAGTCAGTGACTCTACATTATCTTTCGTGTCCACAGCCAGCGCGCTGTTGAATTCCTGTCTCAATCCACTGGTGTACAGCCTTCATAGCCAAAACTTCAGGAAGAATCTCGCTTCATTGGTATCTTGCTCTTAGAGGAAGTAGTTTCCATTATTCAGATAATTAGCTACCTGTATGGATTCTTAAGAAATGAACATTCTTACGAAGAAACAAAACCATACAGTCACTTATCTATGTAATTTTTAAAAAAAAGTCTTCAACTTTTCATGTTGAGTTTTTATTTAACAGAGGAAACAAATGTAATAGTGTGACCACCGTGTAATGTTTTACAAAAGATTTTGTATTCGAGTACGTAAGTACTTAAATACCGCCGTTGTTAAATGCAGCTATTTTAACATGACGGGAATGACTGCGAAGTCTGCGATTCTACTAGACCGCTTAAGAGCGAGAATAACATAATAGAAATTTTAAGATAATTGGAAGTACCTACGTTGAACTCGTATGCGAAAGAGTAAGTAAATGCAATTGTGTGCTGGCTCCATGGCACATATTAATTTTTTTGGCTGACTTGTATTGTAATGATTACGTCATCTTCAGAGCAACCAAGGTTACGCGTTTGAGCCTAATGGCCTACCAGGCTTGAGCTATCCCGGTTTCCGTAGCATTATCTGACTAGGGGTACTTTTCTTCCCACATCCCGGATGGGATGCTAGTAGATCTCAGAGTTACCTCAGGGTTAAATTCGCCGTTACATATTTACACACCTGCGTGGAGAGAGTGTGTCACTACTTGTTACGATAGTAACAGGACTACAAATTTTTTGCTGCTAATCTTTGGCTTTGCAGATGTCATCAGTTTCTGCAAGACAAAATAAAGCAAATATTTGTTTGTATTCTGACTGAGTTTTTCACCCAGCTAAATTGATAACTTGTGCTAGTTGTACGTAGTTTTAACCAAAAGAGGGGCACAAAGCCATCACAAAGAGAATGGGGATTATACCGTTTCTTATTCCTTGCACGTTTTTAGTCAACTTTAACTCCACAAACGCCGTATATCGTACTTCTATGGAATATATAGATTGTAAAATTATAAATGCAAATACAAATCGGATAACAATGGAAATTTAATGTCTTTTCTCCAATGAAATAAACCCGTTTTCTTTCACCAGAAGGGTTAACCTAAACTGAAAAAGTAATAGTAAATGCTATAAATGAAAACGAGAACGCATTATCACAAACATTATAAATAAACACTGAGTAAGCGCTTGATATATTCTTAAGCGTTTGTAGCACAATCTGTAAAGATTAAGGAGAACAATAGAGGTCACGTGTCCAGAACTTATGACATCACAGAGTAAAAGTTAGGGTTATACTTAACCTATAACCATGTATGGATTAGGGTTGTAGGATTATGGCTTATGGGAAAGGGGTAAGTTTGAGTTGTTGGGGTTGGGGTTAGATTTAAGGTTAGGATTGCAGTTTGGGCCTGGGCCAGTCACGTGACCAGCCCTCCTGCCACACTGGATTTCGTTAGTTGAAGTAATTGTAGCCTTGCTACTGTATTGAGCCCCAATAAAGTTTCTTGCCAAGCTATAATGTCAAATCATTCAATTTTGTGTTGTGGTATGATGATAAAGGTTTTGAGGGGTATTGCCATCTACCTTCCTCTCCAACTTCTTTTCCTGTGCTCAAGCTGACATAAAGATTTGCGTGAGGACAAGTGTTGATGAGCCTTGCATGGTTGAATCGTCTCCGAATTCGAAAGATGAATTGACTGACAAAAATTAATTTTGGTTTTAAAAGACACTTACCAATTATCTTTTTTTATTGTTTAAACAATTCAATTCCTTTTATACGAGCTGCTAAAATCGGTTGCTATTACTTAAAAATCACCAAAAAGGAACTAGTTAATCTGATATGTCAGTTAAAACCTTTGTTGATCAGTGAAAGAAACTTAACCGCGATGTATTTTCCTGTGATGCAGGTGAAAATATATTCGATCTGATTTTACGACTCAGTGATAAGTCGACGCGGGAAATTGCAATAGTTCAACGCAAGCAATTTTTCGTATTTTATTTCGTTTTTCTAAAGTTTTTTTCTAATTTTTGTTATTTAAAATGCAAGCTAATGCCTGAGACTAGACTAAAATAGTTACTGATCAATTTACATAAATTTGACATGTGGATCGTGATTTACTTAAGAAATCATTTACTTAGCTGTAAAAGCATAAATTATAACGCTGCTATCTCGTCTTTTGTTTCAAGAGCATGAACAGGGCTTTAATTCTCCTTACTAATTGACATACAGATCCTGCAACGTTAGTTGTAAGAATTTAGTGAAACATCAAGACAATATTCCCAGTTAATTGTTTACTCTATTTTTGTCATCTGTCAGTGCAAAGTCACTTAACCTGATATCAACCAAACTTGGCAGCAGTTACATATGATCTCAGATTGTGTTCAAAGGAAAACTTCATTGGAAGTGACAAAAAGTGAAATTTCTCTGGTTTTTCAGCGTAATCGTCGAAGACCAACAGTAAGTTTTTATTCAGTGTACTTGTGACTGTGAAGCTTTTTCAATCACTTCACCTGCTTTTTGTATACGTGAACCAATTGCAATTGTTAAATAACTAATTACATAGAAATGCTCGTACGATAAAAAGTTAAACGATAGTTAAAGCAAAGACATGGTCAGTCCAAATCAGGGGACGATAAACATTAAAGTTTAAATTTTTACCCCCTTTATCATTTTTAGTGCAAACTAGAAAATACATTCTATTTACAAAATTTGCCCAGAATCCGTCTTTTATTTACAATTCAAAATTGGAACATCTGCTGATTGTTGATCTATCGGAAAACTATTTCTTTTTGTCAAGTTTGTATCCGCTTAAGATCATGCCATCTTTTACAAAAAAAAATTCATGCATGGTGAAAATTTGTATTACAGAACTTTTATTCGGCTACTGCGTAGATGTATAGTCTTTAGGTAAAATGTGATCAAATGAAAATTGACAGGAATTGTCGATGAAAGCGAAAAGTTAAGTTATAATTTGTGTAATTTAATTCATCTGTGACCCCGGATGGCATTTTTTCTGCCACAGGTACATCGTGTGTTTTTCGTTGCTAATGCCCAACAACTAAATTACGTACTCAGTGCGCATAAATTTAAAACAATAAAATAGGGAGACGGACACAGGGATGTCCAAAGTTGGCATAAACTGACATTTTCAGTGTGTATTTCAATTTCAAAAAATTGATCTAGATAAATCCTCAAGTTTTAATATTCAGCTAAATCTCAATAGGAAAATTTGATCAGCAGGGATTTGCTACAGCAAATACATAAGAAGAACCAAGAAAGATTTAATACTGCTCGACGTTTCGGAGTCATCTTTACTCCATTATCAAGAGACTTGTACAGTATGCAAATAAGGAACGCTACAAAAAAGCATAAAACAGTGAACAGCCTAAACGAACACCTTAGCGCGGATGGAATCCGTTTGTACGTTAAGTGTTGGCTTACGCATGCGAATGTACAACATTTCTTTCACGAGGCAATCAAATTTGCCGCTACATTTTGTGATGACGCGAAATTGTTCGATGAAGCGTTCAGGTATTTCGCAATTGTGTTGCAGGTTGTAATGTTTGTAAATTGATGATGCCTTTCTGGTGTGCCCTTCTACGCGCTCGTGTAAGTGGTCACGTGTATACCCCACAGGTTACATTGGAATTGGTAGACGATACATTGTTGGTTAACAATAGGGGGCTTAATTTCGTGTCGCTTAAGTTGTTGCTCGAGCTTAGGGCTTACAAACACTGGTTACGGGAAGTAGCAGCCGCAACGTTACGATCTGTTGCGCTAGAATATATTAATAGGAGTGGCCTCAAACCTCCTAAAGCCCTTGTGCAAGCTATTGAAGATCTGAAAAAGCGCGATGACATCGTTGTCACAAAACCGGATAAAGGGTCCGGGGTTGTTGTTATGGACAAATCGGAATATCTTCGCCTACTATCTGATGCGTCGATAAACGATACCAGCAAATTCCGATTCGTCGACTCGGAGAGACCGAAAACCAGAGGACGACCTCCTAAGTACTACCACCCTCTTCTCCAGAAAGAAAAGGAGTTGGAAACTCTTCTTCGACGCTCTCCGCCCTAAAGGGTCCAGACTCGCACACTTACATGGCTTGCCGAAGACGCATAAAGAACAGTTGGCCATGCGGCCAATATTATCTGCTACTAGCACCTACAATTATTCGCTAGCAAAATGGCTTGACAACAAATTAAAACCCTTGTCGTGCAATCAATATACAGTGACAGACACATATATTCCGCTTTGCTGATGAAGTACGAGGGTTCGAGATCAAGAACGGCGAGATGTTAGTTTCGTATGACGTCACCTCATTGTTTACAAATGTACCCTTAAAGGAAACAATACAGATCTTGGCTGAAAAAGCCTTTGCCCAGGACTGGTTCAACGAGACGCACAGCTTGAACCTCTCTAAAACGGACTTAATCGACCTCCTTCGAGCAGCTACGAAAAACCAGCTTTTCCAGTTTGACGGCGCCTTATACGAACAGACGGATGGAGTCGCTATGGGCTCTCCTCTTGGCACGTTGCTGGCTAACGTCTTCATGTGCTCGATTGAGGAAAACCTCGAACAACAAGGTCAACTTCCGCGGTATTACCGGAGGTACGTCGATGACACCCTGACCGTAATTCCCGATACAGTGACCGCTGGCCAGTTTCTAGACACCCATAACTCTACCCATCCCTCCCTAAAGTTTACCATGGAGGTTGAACGGGAAGGATTCCTTCCCTTTCTAGGAACTGAACTGCTAAACCGTGCACCTAAGATTGAGAGCAAAGTCTACATCAAAAGAACCAACACGGGTCTCCTTCTGCATTTCCAGAGTCACGTCGACATTAAGTATAAGCGCAGCCTAATCAACACCATGGTGGATCGCGCTTATCGATTATCTTCTAACTGGTCATTCTTCTTCGAGGAATGTGACCGCCTTATGGGGGTTTTTCATAACTTGAAATACCCAAAACCACTGGTTGAAACTACAATGAAACGGTTCGTTGAGAGAAGGGTCTCAATTTAAGAGCCCTGCCCACCACCAGATGTACCATCGGAAACTGTGAGAGTAGTGCTACCCTTTAAGGACCAGTGTTCAGCTAACTATGTTAAACAACAACTGAACAATCTAAGTTCGAAACTGAACGTGACTGTCCAACCAGTGTTTGTAAGCCCTAAGCTCGAGCAACAACTTAAGCGACACGAAATTAAGCCCCCTATTGTTAACCAACAATGTATCGTCTACCAATTCCAATGTAACCTGTGGGGTATACACGTGGCCACTTACACGAGCGCGTAGAAGGGCACACCAGAAAGGCATCATCAATTTACAAACATTACAACCTGCAACACAATTGCGAAATACCTGAACGCTTCATCGAACAATTTCGCGTCATCACAAAATGTAGCGGCAAATTTGATTGCCTCGTGAAAGAAATGTTGTACATTCGTATGCGTAAGCCAACACTTAACGTGCAAACGGATTCCATCCGCGCTAAGGTGTTCGTTTAGGCTGTTCATTGTTTTATGCTTTTTTGTAGCGTTCCTTATTTGCATACTGTACAAGTCTCTTGATAATGGAGTCAAGATGACTCCGAAACGTCGAGCAGTATTAAATCTTTCTTGGTTCTTCTTAAATAGGAAAATT
>NC_135766.1:3872502-3891073 GCF_052425735.1 Oculina patagonica | reverse complement strand
CTTGTTTTACTTCAAATTAGATCCGATACCTCTCTATGCCGTAATTTATATGACTTATTAAAGTGCCTTTTACTTCATCTTGTAATACTATGTTTTTTTTTAATTTTTCTTTTTCTACCGAAATACCCTTAATTGACAAACCGAAAACATTTTTTTAACATTTAATGTCCTAAATTTCTCTAAGATGTTTATTTTCGAATAGGCTGAAGATTAACTAGAGTTAGAGGCGAAAATAGGCAGGAGGTCTTTGTCAATCAGTAGTACAATGTAAGAAAGTATATATAATACGTGACCATAGCTACTGACTATGCGAGAAAAGTGCACAATTGCGGTGTTATTTGTCATTCGAAGAACCAAGAAAGATTTAATACTGCTCGACGTTTCGGAGTCATCTTGACTCCATTATCAAGAGACTTGTACACTATGCAAATAAGGAACGCTACAAAATAAGCATAAAACAAATAACGACCTAAACGAACACCTTAGCGCGGATGGAATCCGTTTGCACGTTAAGTGTTGGCTTACGCATGCGAATGTACAACATTTCTTTCACGAGGCAATCAAATTTGCCGCTACATTTTGTGATGACGCGAAATTGTTCGATGAAGCGTCCAGGTATTTCGCAATTGTGTTGCAGGTTGTAATGTTTGTAAATTGATGATGCCTTTCTGGTGTGACCTTCTACGCGCTCGTGTAAGTGTCCACGTGTATACCCCACATATCCTGCATCACACAGGTTACATTGGAATTGGTAGACGATATATTGTTGGTTAACAATAGGGGGCTTAACTTCGTGATGCTTAAGTTGTTGCTCGAGCTTCTGGCTTACAAACACTGGTTGTACAGTCACGTTCAATTTCGAACTTAGATTGTTCAGGTGTTGTTTAACATAATTAGCTGAAGACTGGTCCTTAAAGGGTAGCACTACTCTCACAATTTCCGATGGTACATCTGGTGGTGGGCAGGGCTCTTGAACTGAGACCCTTTTCTCAACGAACCGTTGGATTGTAGTTTCAACCAGTGGCTTTGGGTATTTCAAGTTATGAAAAAAACCCTAAGGCGGTCACATTCCTCGGAGAAAAATGACCAGTTAGAAGATAATCGATAAGCGCGATCCACCATGGTGTTGATTAGGCTGCGCTTATACTTAATGTCGACGTGACTTTGCTCTCAATCTTAGGAAAGCAACTTAGGTTTTTTTTTTTGTTTTATGCTTATTTTGTAGCGTTCCTTATTTGCATACTGTACAAGTCTCTTGATAATGGAGTCAAGATGACTCCGAAACGTCGAGCAGTATCTTTCTTGGTTCTTCTTATGTATTTGCTGTAGCAAATCCCTGCTGATCAAATATTTGTCATTCAATATTAAAAACGTCTGCCTCCCAATTGTCGTAGGTCTTCGTTCTTCCATTCATAACCATGAATAAAAATGCTGATAAGAACATTGTAACTGTTCTTTAAATGGTCCTATAAATAATAAATATAAGCTACAAATACTCATGCATGCGCTTAATTAATTCCTATTTGACTTTTCACTTGTAATTTTTTTCTACGACAACCTTACTGCAATTTGGTGTATACGTATGCGGTTAGCCGTTATTTGATGGATCATTTACTCCAAACTTAGCTTTGTTTTTCCCTTCAATAGGGTGCAATTTTTCGGCTTCAGGCCTCTAAATGGGTTAGGGAGGGTTTGAAAAACGCACTTATCTAAAACTTTACTAGTAAGGGCAATCCCACCAACCCATACCAACCCCCCCCCCCCCCCCCCACACACACACACACACACACACACACACACACACACACACACACACACACACACACACAACCAAAAAAATCAAACAAAATAATAAAAGAAAGAAAAAAAAGAAAGAAATAAAAAAGAAAAACAAGAAACAGCACATTTACCTGTCTCTGTTATAAAATTGTTCTCTTAAGGTATATTTTTTTTAGAAAATTAGAATTAACTGTACAATTAAGCACGGGTTAAAATTCGATGCCACTGAGTTACAACATTGCTACACGCTCGCTTAGGATGAAATATTACCAAGAAAGTTATGGGATGATCGACATAATCGATTTCTAATTTTGAACTAAAATACGAACCAACAAAAATAAACCTGGATACGCGGATTGTCGTTTACTCTTTGTAATTTGTTGAGTCACTTTACTCTTAGGCTTCCTTTGACTCTTTTATCACTTTGTTCCTCAGAATGCCAAAACTTCCAAAGTCTCACCAGTGCTGACAGAAAGGTGACCTACTCCTCGATCAAATACGCTTGCGACAGTGCAATTGGGGGTTGGTTCCGTTTTCAAGGAGCCGCAGGCACTAGAATGCCTACTTCATGTCCACCCACACACAGGTGTGGCACTCACGCGACCGGCTGGTTGAATGGTGAACATCCTACAGTAACTGATGGCAAAGTAACCAGGCAGGTCTGTTTTCACTGGAGTTCAAACTGTTGTTGGAGTTCTACCAACATTCAAGTAAGAAACTGCGGCTCTTTCTATGTCTATTATTTCAATGGTACACCGGTCGGGAACTGTTATCTCCGCTACTGTAGCACTGTAGCACTGACTAAATTAAAGTTTTATTGTACACAGTACACCTCAAAGTTGACCAAAAAAGAAATTGTATTTCTCATGTTCCTGCCTGCATAAAATTAGATAGTCTCCCTCGCAGCCGTTCTTAGTGTCGTCACGCAAAATTCCTCCCCACTAACGGCTGCTCACATTCGAACAACATTCCTTTCCACCATTTCAGCCAATCACCATTCGGTTCATATATCTCAGGAACCGTACCCGCCAAAGTAATTTAACCAATCGCATTGCGTGTTTTATTTTGGAGTTCTCAGCTTTTAAAATAGCGACCCTTGGCCTTGAAGAAGCTTTTGATGTTGTTTAATAGCAATACATTTCGAATTTCGAGCTTAAATACAAATGCGTTGAGAATCGTTTCGATTTTCCGGCGATTATTCTGATTTGTTCATGACTGGATGTGAATGTGATCTGCTATTCAGCGACCAGCGAGTTGTCAGCTTGCAAAGCGTGCTATCAAAGGCTTATAACGTTTTAAAAGGCATCTGATCATCTTCAAGAGCTTAAAACTGAATTGAAGGGAATCTTTAAGGATCAAAAAATTCCAAGAACAAAACGCTTGTTAAGAGTCGTGAAAGACAATGGAGAAACTGCGACAGCTTCATGCCGTGGGAAAGCCTCGAAATGTTTACAATATCCGATCAATACAACTTGATACAGGAGAGACTTTCCGAAACTCATAGGTAGGTTGACAAAAATATCCTTCTTTTTTCTCGACTACATTTCTAAACATTGTTTTTTGCTGTGAATTCGCAATGTTATTTCGTCCGTTGTGAAAACTTTTAGAAATGAATAAAATATGTTTCTTAATTTACACGTTGTTTGCTTCAGTTCGAATATTTGATCCGAATGTTTTGCAAAACGTTAAAATACTGGAAAATATTTCGCTCTGTTTCAATAAAGACGTCCAGAACCGCAATCTTTGAGAAAGAAGAGACAAGGATACGAAAACAATAATTATATTTATCGCTCCCGAACGCGTACTTCGCCGTGCATGACATGAACCGTCCAGACATGAACTGGCGAAAAGTAAAGTTTATCCCAACACAAATTAAATTTAGTCAAATTTAACTTTTTTTACACAGCAGAGGAATTTAAAACTTTTTATGAGACGCATGGTCTTCGGTTTTTTAGTCTTCTGCGTTTGTAAACCGGTTGAAACTGAACGGTTTACAGATCTTTTCAGAAAAATAATTTTTCGAAAGCAGACACGGCAGACAATGTAGCGCCGCATTGTTGAACGGTTGCTATAAAATAAGCTAAAAGATAAAAGTTTGCGCCTTTTATTTTCATGCTGTTTTATTGCAACGGTCAGCGAAGCGAAGCCCTTTTTGATAAATTTCCCGCAGAAGGGTTTAATCGGCACCAGTTATAGAGAGTTGACGCCGCGGAATAAAACAAATAAAATTTATTTATCATCAGAACTTGTTGCGTGCGTGCGAAATACATGGGATCGAATGTCCTGTGAAACGCAGACACAACGTCGCAAAATTACAGGAGTACTCCGTGTATTTGTTCAGTTTCTGCTCCAAATTCAAACCGAAATAAATGATGTAAGCGGATTCAAAATACGCTGTAGAGAATTTTAAAAGCTGGCTCAACAGTCCCGCGAATGATTCTAAATGCTCGGTGATTTCGTTGAATATCGAATGCCGTGATTGTTAATTTTATCGAATGTTTCAAAACGTGTTGACAATGTTTTGAAAAATTATTTATAAATGGAATTGCAACGCTTTTTGATTCCGTTGAAAAACATTGCTTGCGTTTTCAAAACACATCGAAATGTTCTTCCCTGCAACAACCGAATTCGCGGGAAAAAACATGTTGATTACGATCTCCCGTGCTGTGATTGGTCACATAAGAAACAAAGGGAAAGGAATGTTGTTCGAATGTGAGCAGCCGTTAGTGGGGAGGAAGTTTGCGTGACGACACTAAGAACGGCTGCGAGGGAGACTAAAAATTAGACTGTCGTTGTCATTTTACTAAGACAAAATGGCTGAAAGCGCAATGTTTTCCAGTCTTCTGACACTTTCATTCCGCTTACGGCTGTCACTGAAAACAAGGAGAGAACTCAGTAAAACAGCATCGAAATTCTGTTTTGTCTGCTTGGGAAAAAAATAAGCTGTCATTCAGGCCAAAGTGTGCTAAGATTTAGAAACAGATAGAAACTTCGATAGAAACTTTATTAAGAATGTTATCAGCCACCTAGCTGAGGAAAAACTCCCCTACTAATACGGGTTCATAACAAAAAAGAGTTAAACTAAAAGAAAATGCTAAAAAACTATAGCTATTTACAATAATAAATTTAGATATAAGTTAAAATATGTTATAAATCTATGTATAGTGGATAATATTTATACCTAATCGTACCTTTTTGGTACGCTTCGGCGGCATATCAGGCGAGTTTGGTCGAGCCATGGTTCGTATTTTGGCGAGACGCAGTCGAGCCAAAATACCCATGGTGAGACCAAACGAGCCTGATATGCCGCCGAAGCGTACCAAAAGGTACTATTAGGTATTTACCGTACCCAAATTCAGCCAAAAATCCGGTGATATTATTCGATCTGTTGAAGCCATGCTTGCCAGACACGTAGTACAAAATGTGTTGACCTGCTTGTATTGATACTTTTTTGGTCTTCAACACTTTTATCAAGTCCTCTTCTTACATTTTTTACTCGTTTGTTTGGAGTTTCATTCCCTAAATTTAAAAAATCCAAATTTAGCGAAAAATGTGGAAACTCCGACTCCATTGTTTCAGTGTGAATGTTTCAGTACTCGTCGGTAAACATCGCGCAATTGGCGAGCGCGCTCAAGTTTAGTTTTGGCGGGAAAGTTTTTCTCATTTTAAGACCAGTAAACACCAGATAATTAAAAATACTAGTTTCTGTTTTATTGGTAAAACCTCTTCTCAGTTCATCGTACAGAAACACTACTTTAATTCAAAGTGACCGTGATATGGTGGCATATCAGGTCAGTGACTTGATATCGTAGGATATCAGGACAGTAGATCGCGCTTCTGATTGGCTACTTGCGAATTTGGGTACGGTAAATAGAGGATATTACACCGCGGCGCGAAGATATGAATTTTATTAAATTTATTTTTATTAAATTCACCAATCAGCGCTCGGCATTTCGCGGCAGCCCGCCGCGGCTCAAAACCTGATTGGTGAATTTGAAACGGCCGGCATGTTCGGGAATTCTCTGGTCGCTCCGCCCAGAGTAGAGCACCGATCATAATCAATAAGCCGTATGCATGATTTCAGCGTGGATTTTCTCGGAAACTGTTGGAGGGATGAAGTTCGAATTCGGCGAAGAGATAGAGTAACAACTCACCGATCGATAGCCGTCGTCAGATAGGTGAGATTTTCAGAAGTTTGGCGTTAATTCCGGTTTGAAGTGGAGGAGGTCGCTGCTGTCGGCTGCCGACTTGCAAGCCTTGTCTCCTCTTTCTCTATTACCGGCCTTCGGCCGGCTAAATCAGTTAAAAAGGCGCTTAAAACGGCCCGCGCAGGCGAAGAAATGCAACAATTGAGTCGATAAACGTTTCATTCAACTTTATTGAGATATTTAGAGCGAAATGTAGTTTAGATATGTAATTTCCAGAGCTTTATTTCAGCAGCCCTTATTGATTTCAAAATTGCTTTTGTTCGTCTCATGTCAACAACAATAATTAACTACGAACACATAGGGTGGTCTGCCTGTGCAGGGACAAAGAAAAAAGCAAAAACGACAGCGACATTGGCGCTCTTATAAGCGGCTTGTCGGCAAAATAGCCTTTGCAGATTTTCCCTTTTGTGTTCCCATCTTGTACTTTGTAAAGATCATTCTCATGCATTGAACAAATGCAATCTTACGCTTTAACAGTTCATTTTGAGGTAGAAAACTGCTGCTTTATTCAAGCAAATACAAAATTACCCATCATTCTGAAAATAATTCTTCATGTTCTCTTTGTACCCGCTCAGAATAAAGGAAGATACTTAAGCTACTAAAGCTACTAAAGTTTTTTAAAATTTTCCGGGGGAGCTTCCCTTATGCCAGACCCCCCTGGGAAGATTTCGGTGTCACAATTAACTGATCCGCTCTCCGAAATCAAAGTCAAAGTCTCACTCTGTGCCAACAAGTCGACTTGACGTATCCAAGAGTAGGAAGTATTTTGGCGACACAATTACGAAAACACATTACTTTTATGTTATGCACTCCAGACTCAAACATGTCCGATATTATCAGTATGGACGAAGTCGAAACTCCGACAGCGACATGCGTACCTTTTGAAATAGCGACGTGAAAAGATTTGAAATTCAGACGGGCTCATAAAGAACCACCCTAACATGGCCTCGTCATATAATAATGCATCAAGATTAATAAGATTTCTGATTACAAGAGGACCAACCGCAGCATATATTAAGAAAACAAAGATGAATCGAGGCAGGAACTATCTGTTAAATGCAAGTATCCATTTATCTAAATTTTAATTAAACGCTCCCATAAAACAACGCTAATAACTTTTTCAATATTTAACCAAACTGTGCCAAACTTTGCGGGTTGTCTAAATATGATATGGAAATAATTTAGTAGGATAGGTTTTTGTGCCGAGAACTTGACGTACCATGGCAATGGCTTTTTTGACAGACATGTTTCCCCAAATCTGTAATTTTTGTTTTCCTATTGATTAAAAATAACTTAATGGATAATGGAATTATTTCACCTTTTTAGGCTTTTTGTACCGTTTTATTGATTTTGAGTACTTTTCAGTAATTTTGGGCAGTTTTTTAATGCTTTGGTAAAAATTTTAAATCCAAGATGGCTGATCCAAGATGGCGGCTGTTTTCAGGGCCGGCATCATGATGCAACTATGACGTGATGTGACGTCATTATCGGACGTGACATATATCAAAAATAGATATTTGGACATACTATATATCCTGTTAGTTTCATTGTGATTGCTTAAATATTCGGAAAGTTACGGCCTGAATAGGGCTAGAAAGCAGTCAAACAGACAGCAAGTGCCTTAAGTAGTTAGAAGGTGGTGTTCTCATTTTCTCGTGTAATAGCTATCTCTCGCTGTCTAAAAATCCTTGTTTCTCGAAGGCTTTATTCCACCGTTCATCTGCGTAGCACAGATAAATCTCTTATGGCATTTCGACTACAGAATATCTTCTCAGTACTTGCTTTTCGCTTTTTCCTCCCCTATACTTGTTTTAACCGGGAAAGAGGAAAGATTTTGGTCAATGTTTCCTGTTTATTTTATTTTTTATGTATAATTTTGTATGTCAACATAAAAGATTGTGAGCCACAGACGGACAAGTGAAACATGTAAAACTTCACTTTGATTTCAGGCATGTTTTCATGACTATGAGAGGTTGAATTTAATTGTTTTTAATTGTTCATGAATATTGCCTAACAAAGCGTCTTCAAGGAAGTCAAAACATTACAACTAGCTATCCCTCAGGTTGAATTATTTTAGTATAAGATATGTATTCAGTATTTAGGCCAAAAATGACCGTAGATGAAAACAAAGAAAATCGTCTTCATTTCTAAAATATGATTTTTTCACTTAAAAAAACTTCTCCTATTCAGATTCTAATTAGTCATTAGATAACAAAAAAATGTCAGTTGTAAACAATATAGTTACAGCCGAGAATTGCAGTTCGCAGATAATTTTCATGTTTATTTAGATAATATTTTAGGCCAATCATTAAACGTACCGTTCAAAACAGAACAAAACGGTGTGAAAGCCTCGATTTAACTGTGTCGGTAGAATATCGACAAAACATAGTAGAGCGTGATAATATCAAGAAATTGCTTACACCAACACTTGCAATGTCTTATTCAATATATTTCCATCTTTTGTTTTCGCATTCCATAATGGTTTTTAAAAACACAAGATATCGATCGTCTTTGATCATGAATACTGCATTGAATTATGTTGTTTTAAAATAAAACATTTATACATTTCAGGATTAAGTTGCATTTCGATATTGGCGAACTATTTTGTTTGTCCAAGAAGTAAAGAATTTCGTCTAATCTACGGTAGTTGGGAGCCCACACGCTTATTTGTAATCGTTTGCGAGCTGTATTGTATGTAACATCCAAACGTAAATAAAAAGCAACAAATTAACTAAGCTGTTGTCTCATTCAATCTGTTGTGAAGCTAAATGGCAGGGATATATTCTACTTGGAATACATTTGGCGCCGCGATCGTGTAATTTGAAGTAGTTTTCTTTGATATATTTCAAACACTACTTCGATTGCCCGTTACACCGTGCACCGATGTTGCTCTGTGATGTGGCTATCGCGCTTCATCATTTTCTCAGTGCAAAATCGCGCGGCTCTCATTTTTTAGGCAGACAGGCAATTTTATTTTGACACGGAATATCTTCAATTACAAAGAACGCCACGCCACATCATGCATCGAGCGCGCGCGCTGAGTAAAAACTCTAAACACATATAGTGTGGGTAGCCGTTTCATTAACTTCGCTTGCCGTTTTCTCCCTAAAATGGTCGGCGAGCCCCATTTTTTCGGGATGTGTCAGCGTTTTAGATAAAGCTATACCGATTGACAAAAAATGAGCCAAATTTGAATGTTAAAGATTCGTTAATATTTTGTATTCATTTTCCCTTCCCGCGTGCGATCAGAGCAGTCACATTTTGCTGTTTTAAACTTTTGCAAATGCCATTGTTAAAGGCAAGGTTTACCGTAAGGGCCTTTAAAAGTAAATAAATAAATTTGGGCAAAGAAAGTTGGACTGCATCAATTCATTTAAAAGCCGCATAGGTCATGTCGAGTGCCGAAGTCAAATTTATCAAAATAAGTGCCTTCTTTCAGATAATCGATACACAAAAACAGAGTAAGCCAGGGAAAAATTGTATTTCAGGGGTTTATTTGCAACTAAAAAATATTGCAGCCATAATCAGTAACAAAGCCCGATATTACAGATCAATGGTGGTCTTTTGGATACTTAATCTTTGCAACGAATTCGGTGACCCCTCGTTATTTTTTCACATTTCTTAAACTGTTTTAAAAAAAACAACGTGCAAATATTTTCGTGCGAACTTCCTTAATCCAGAAAATTTCTTTGAAGGATATTACTCTTTACATTAGAAATTGGTAAATTCTCGGCTTACAAGTGTCACTGGGGGCGTTACACGATGATTAAAAATGGCCCCATATCAATTACGAAAAATAAGTAAAGCACAGTTGCATTCTTGAAATTTGGTAGAATTTCGAATATAATTTCAACAAGCGCAGTTGACAGAAAGAAAATGCGGAAATAAACCAAGAACGATAACGATACGAAGAGAAACCGTGACACTTTTTATAATTTTAAGCCGTTAGCAGGTGGAATTAGGTTGCTAATTCTGCTAATACAGCTCTATTGACGAAAGGCTTAGCAGCCAGTTTAGCTCAGTTTTGTCAATGCAGAATCACAATACACATCTTCCTATTGTTGCTATGAGCTTTAGTTGCTTCTTGACCATAAATTGAAGCTACTAATTCAACGCTGTCCTGTCGGTTTTTGAGACGTGAGAAGTAAAGAAGATATAGAGAGTTGCGTAAAGATGCATTTTTTTGAAGTCTTGGTTTTCGTGTTATCGGCTTTAACGTTACCTTACCCAACACATGGAGATGGTGAGATCGAATTTTTCCTTGTATCCATGTGTTTGTGTTTTATTTCTATCCTATCCCTTTGCACTATATTTTAGAGAGGCCTAGCATAAGCATAATCGAGCGAGATTAGTTGGTGACTTGTAGGGCTGCCAATGAACCAGTTAATAAGCACGAATACTTCCCGCGTTATTTTGGCACTTTTTACGTGCCATGAAGTCAAAGCTGCCGCTGCATAAGAGGTCACAGTCCAAGACATCGAGAATAAAAACGGACATTGTGGATGAGAAAATTTATGAAAAAAATACATCGATTTGCAGTAAACAACAATTTGACAGGCGATTTAAATCGTTAAAATTTTTGAAGTAAAGTTGAGATCTGTATGAAATGAGTTAGCGAAAGCGATAAATTGATTAACTTCGTTCTCATTACAAGTTGCGCTAAAGCACCACAGTCGTCGTCGTGAAAAAAGTTTTTGAAAAGTTTATGTTTTCAATTTGATCTTCGAAGAGTTAAAAAGCTGTGTGCCATTTTTGCTCCAGCCGCTGCCTTATTGACTAGTTTCGAAAAGGTTCAAGGTAAATTACGTTTAAAAACAACTGAGGGTTATAGCATTAAATCGGCTAAGGCGAGTGTAGCGTTGGAGTGCGAGGCAATCTGGACATGGTAATGTGTTGATCAAAACTGAAAGTTTTTAAAGCCATTGATCTCCTTCGTTATAAGAACGCTTCAAATAGGACGCCCTGTAGAAACAGACTTCAGGTGCAGACATTAGTAACAGTTAAGTTTTGAAAATTAATAAAAGATTTCCAGTGATCCCAAGATAATTTACCACTTTTTCGGATGTTAAATGTAAACTTTGATGGATTTTTTGCTTGATATTTCACGCCACCGAGATATTTCTCAGTAACATGAAACGTCAGGTGAGAAATACAGCTGAAAATGTAAAACTGTATCGGCGGCGTGAGAAATCACTCGAAAATTCCGCCTCTGTTCACATTCACCACGCGTACATGCATTAATGAAAAAAAACACCTTCCGAGAAAGCAAAGTTTTGGCTAACGTCTTTCTAAGCAACGGCTTCATTGGCAAGTGATTTGAACCGTTTCTCGATACTGCTACGAAAGAAAAGTTGATCTTTCTGCTCAGTACCTTGACTACCTCATGAAAACAACGAATGCTTTTTATTTGCTCAATACCAAAACAACGTAGTTTCCAACTGCACTTTGCGGGATGGTACTTGAAACGTCAGTCCCCAAATTTTTCTCCCGGCTTTTTTTATTTTTGCGCGTTTGTCAGTTGTCTTCTTGTTTTTTTTGTTGTTGTTTTTTTTTTATTTTTATGCAAGTTCAATAACAACTACATAATTTATTTCAGAACGAGATCGTGAACTGTATTTCCCTGCCTACTTCTTCTTTGCTGAGCGACGTTTGATGAACCACACGATAAAAACCGTGCTTGTCAACGACTTGGACGAATGTGAATATCTTTGCTACTTGAATGACGAATGTGTCAGTCTGAACATTAAAAATAAAGATCCAGATGAAACGCATGTATGTGAGCTGAATAATTCCAGCCATATAGAGCACGATAGAGACTTGACGACTGACCCTGTTTACTATTATCGCGGGGCGAAGGTTAGTAACAAAAAACACTTCTTTACTTCTTTTTTTTTGTTTTTCATTTTTCTTATTTCATTTTTTTTTTAAAGAATTGTGATTTATTGGAATGTATTATTTGAAAATTATACTGCTAGTAATATTTCATAATTATTGTCCAAAATATCACAAGCCGCTTCGGCAAATGACATTTTTGAAAATTTCAAAAGAGTATAAAGCAGTATTACTTCCAAACAATACGTACAACTCGCTGCTGTCATTTTAATCCAACCTGAGTAAATTACGATGATCGTAGCTCATTCGCTGGCCAGTGACATTAAAGCTTCGTTTTGACACGTTTATATATAAAGCAACGGAGAGCTATTCTTCAGCTCAGTCACACCACACAGAGGTGTTTTTCCTTTCATATTCATAGGTTATCCTGTAATTTGACAGCTTATCTTTTTAAAATATCCACACGCTAAGCCATACAACTGTCGTCATCCAGTTTTTAGAGTCAATTGTTGCACTTGCCCGAACACTTGCCATATTTGGAAGCGAGTGGTATTTTAAGAAGAAATATTGCAGGCCAATCATTTGAAATACCGCTCTCCTAAAAATATGGCAAGTATTTTAGATAAACACAGCTCGTTTAAACCTGCAATAAGCGTTCAAAAAATTTCTCTGCCTGTAATATATTGAAAATACATAACAATGGGGTATAAAAAGAAAATTATTTTTAATATTTGAAATAATGTTTCGTGTAAAGCAATTGCCATCGCTTCTGATTCGTTGCAAACCAAACCATTCACTTAATTTGGTACACCTTGTAGAGAAATTCTAGGATATAGCAATATAAAAAGAAACTTAATCGCTTCTGATTCGTTGCAAAAAAAAAATGCCGTGTTCGCAAACGAAACCATTCCTTTAATTTGGTACACTTTTATAGAGGTTCTAGGAGAAAGAGGAAATTGATTACTATCACAAAAAACAGAGTAACGCAATTATTTTCTTTTCTGTACGTTTTCTTATCTAAGAACGCCTGTGGAAAGAAATCGCCACAATGTCAGAACAACGCAACCTGTCAGTCCGGTTTTACATACAAGGGATATCGATGTTTGTGCACTCCTGGATTCGTGGGTGAACACTGTGAGAAAGGTACAAGTAAGGTGTAGTTTTTATAGCTCACAATGTGCAAATTTATCTTTTAGACAGATACGGCACGTGGGAAAACCAACATTAGCTTAAGTAACTCCTAAATGTATTGTTGTGTTGTTATTCGCTAGTTTAAGTTATCGCCAGCACGCTTTTCACTTTCTCGATACAGTTGTTTCCTTGATCATTAAAGTTTTTTTTAATCACCTTGTGGATCGGCTACTTTTCAAATAACACGTAGTTCATCATCTATTATTGATAGATTATTATTTTTCTTCTTATCAACGGCTGCACCACGGCCGGGTTAAATAAGACTGAAATCAAAATTCGTCTCGATGTTGTTCTCGATGAAAAGTATTTTTACCATTATAGTGGTCAAAAATAGACAGTGAATAACTTTCGCGTAACTGGAAGTTTAAAGCGGATGAAGAAAAACGTACCGGGCGAGTTGTACATAGATATAAACAAATCATGTTTGAAATACCTACAACTTAAGAAATAGTACAGACTATTCAAATAAGTGACTTTGACTTTTTTCAATGCCAGATATGAACAAATGCGTTATTTTTGATTTTTTTTCTATTTTTTTCTGCGACAACAACAACAACAAAAATATACTAGCATGATAATAAGGGCTGTATCAATACGAGTATAGCAAAGGGAAGTGGCCGTATTCTCCCTTTATTAAAATTCAGTTACTTAACCCTCGGACGTACAAGCAAACTCATACCCCCACCATCGTACAAGGGGGGGGGGGGGGGGTGGATGGAACCCCTCCCCGGAGTTTTCGTTATATTAAGGCGTAGCGAAATTCTTTTGGTCTGAGAAGAAAGCCCTTAGCTTACTCTACAAGATGACATAATTTTAATTGGCTGTGACGTCATATGACGTCACGTGATGTCATGAGAGCCGCCATCTTGGATCCGCCATCTTGGATTTCAACATTTTCTTAGAAAGTCACAAAATAACAGAAATTGATGCAAAATCAAGCTAGAATGCTTATGAAATGTAAAAATAAACAAATCTTGCACTTCTGTTTTAAAAAAACTGGAAAAAATCAAGAAAAATGTTAAAAATGACGATTTTTGGCAAGACCTGCTTGTATTTATGACATTGCCATGGCAACGTCATATACCATGGACACATGGTTGACATGTCAAAATTTCCGCAAAGGATGAATGAACAGCTACCGAAAGTTTCAGCATTGTAGGGTAAATGCTTTTTTCAAAATTTGGAAAAAACCTTACGGGGGGGGGGGGGTGGCATCCACCCCCCCTTGTACGTCCGAGGGTTAATTGTCTTTAAAACAACATTGTTATATTTCGTAGTATAAAAGAGTCAGAATCATCTAACTTTTGTGGCATAATTCTAGAAAACTGGATCATTATGACGCCATCCACAGTCTGTTTTGGAGCCAAAAAAGATTTTTATGGCAGCTTCAGGATTCCCACTTCAGGCAACATCATCACATTCAAGTTAACACATCTGAGTGGCAGTGTGAGCTGTAACCATAAATTGCCAGAATTCGAATCCAATTGGGGCTGTAAGTACTCTAAGCTGACGTCTTACACCATGGGGACACTCATTACTGATTCCGACAGAAATCATCTTCTGCCTTCAGAGGAGTACCTGAGCGAAGAACCAGGCTGCGGATATTACAGCCTACCCTGGGCTACACCTGATTCCCCAGTTCTTGTCTTCGATAATTTCTCAACCCCTTTGCCCGTGGCAACTAACCAGGAATTCCAAGTCTGGTATAATGAGGACTTATACAACTGCGGGGAGGAGAATAACGACGGGAAAACATGTGCTGAGGTGCACGGTTTGTATGTCTGACTCGCGGTGGATTAGACTTTGCACAGTCCTTGTTTGATTATCATCGGCTCCATGCCTCACTGTCCTATTTGATTTGTCATCTCCCATAGATCATTGATTAGACAAGAAGGTGTCTGCACAATCGAACGTTACCGACTAAAGGATGTGTTGAAAGTCTAGTGGTGGATATTTCAAGCTACCTTTAAACGTTTGTCAAGATTTTGTTGTGGGCAACGTATTGATATCGTAGCTTTATTTTTTTATGTTTTTTTTTTTATTATTGAAGAGATTTGTCATTCCAGAATCCTTAACCCTCGGACGTACAAGGGTTCCAGTTTATTTGAGACAGAAGTGCAAGTTTTTTAAATAACATTATTTAAATAACATTTTGGACATGGCAATGCAAATTCAAAGCTTATCATTAAGCCATTGAATATCTCAAAATAAAAATAAAAGTGAAAACCTCAATTTAACTGCATCGATAGGTTATCGACAATATGTAGTAATGTGTGAAATGTCAATTCAATAAATTGCTTACGCCAACACACGCAATGACCTATTTTTTTTATCTTAATGAACACGTTTTTTGTCTTCGTATTCCATAATGATTGCTTAAAAAGAGGTATTCGTCTTTAAATACTGCATTGAATAATGTTGTTTTGAATTAACATATTTCAAGTTAAATTTGAATTTCCACATTGGTACTAAACTATTTTGTCTATATTCAAGAAGGGCAGGTTTTTCTCCTGCCAACGGTAAGTGAACATCTTTCAAATTTAATAACACGTTAAGTCCAATTGCTTTTGAAATTCAAGTTATCATTGCATTATGAAATACTGACCAGGCAAAAACAAAAAAAAAAAATAGCGAAACAGTCAACTAAAGAATTAGCTTAATAAGTCATCAAATTGACATAAATAACCAAAAGATAATTGTATGGCATAGTTGTATACTTTGTCTTTGAGACTAAAATAGCTTTAGCTGTTACCACTCTTCATTTCTTTCAAACTTAGATTGGAGAATAAAATCCTGAAAAGTTTTCTTTCTGGAGGAGAACTCCTTAGGTATTGTTAATTGTAAAAATAATGATTCCAGGATTGCGTGTGAGATTGGGGGCTTCATTAATCAATGGTTCAATAGTAAGTTCGAATGGATTTCCTACAAGCACAATTGGCATAACAACTGCGGAAATAAACACACAAAATAACCATATGAAAAGGAACATTTTTATAAGGTAATTAAAAAACAAGATAACTTCAAAGGGGAGACCAATTAACAGCAGGTGGAATAAGGTGGTTAATTTGCTTATATAGCTCTAATGACACACGCTTCAGCTGCCAGTTTAAAATCGCTGTGTCACAGCACGTATCTTTATTTTGTTGATATAAGCTTAAGTTCCGCTTTGACTACCCAGTCACTATTGCCGTAAACTGGTTTGACTTATTTTTGAGACGTGAGAACTGAAGTCATCAAGTGTGGTATAGCCATGAGTTTCCCTGAACTATTGGTTTCCGTGTTATGGGCTTTAATGATATCTTTTCCAATGCGTGCAGAAGGTGAGTTTGAAAATGTTCGTTTTTACCCATGAAATTGTGTTTTCTATATACCACATTTGTTTAGGTTGATCCATTAAAATGTTACAAAAATGTTACGCCGGTTTGTAAAATGACTAAAATTGTTGAAAAAACGAATTAAGTATCTCAATGTTTCGGCTGCAATTACAGCATAAATTTCATTGTCACATTGGAGTGATAAGAATAGACATCAAAACAGCAAAAAAGATATATAGAGGATATTACATGGTTGCGCGGAGATATGAAATTTATCTTCGAGTGTTCAAATCGATATCTCACGAGTGAGCGCAGCGAACGAGTGGGATATTGATTTGAACACGAGAAGATAAACTTCATATCTCCAAGCAACCATGTAATATTCTGTTTATTATATAAATCTACTAATTACCATGTTTTTGACGATTTTCCGAAGATTTCCGACCGTTTTCCGAGGATTTCCGAAGATTTTCAAAATGTTGTCTGAAGGTCGTACGAATGTTTCCGAACATTTTCCGAACTTTTCCGAAAATTTCCGAAGATATCCGAAGATTGCCGAAGATTGCCGAGGAAGATCCGAGGATGTTTCGACTTAATATCGATTTTCTTTGGCTCATTAAGCATTGAAACAGGGCACACTTGCCAGAAAATGTTCCGAAATCGATATCTTCACATGTGAAAATAACACGTTATTTTCACGTGTGAAGATATGATTTTTTCGTGCGAAAGATTTCCTGGTATTTCACTGATGTTTATATAATAAACAGAAATACGTCTCCAAACTTTTTTTTTTAATTTCCCGGTCATTCTTCTAAAAACATGTTTATTCGAGGCCTTTCTCTTTCTCAAGGTAACACTGAAAGTCGCAAAACTTCAGAACAAAATTTATCTTTAAACTCGGTACTTTGCCTACCCCATGGAATCAAGGGACGGTTTTTATTTATTAATTATTAATAATTAGCTCTCTCAAGAAATGCACTTTCTGTCGCCATGCTTCTTTGAATATCGCTACCCCTTACTGCACTAAAGAGCACACAAGCGACGCTTACAGTCTATCCATCGAAACGTCAGCTCCCCAAATCCCCCACCAAAATTAGTTTTCTATCGTTATTTTTACTTGTTTTTGCTTGTCGGTTATGTATTTGTTAATTCGCTTATGTCAAAGCAATTTAAATAACAACCACCTCTAACATAACTGGCTTCGTGAGTGGGCAAGCTAAGGTAAACCCTGCGTTGTAATTGGCTACCCGGGCGGGCAAGATATATATCTTATTATATAAACATCAGTGAAATACCAGGAAATCTTTCGCGCGAAAAAATCATATCTTTACACGTGAAAATAACATGTTATTTTCACATGTGAAGATATCGATTTCGAAACATTTTCTGACAAGTTTGCCCTGTTTCAATGCTGAATGAGCCAAAGTTAATCGATATTTAGTCGAAACATCTTCGGATCTTCCTCGGCAATCTTCGGCAATCTTCGGATATCTTCGGAAATTTTCGGAAAAGTTCGGAAAATATTCGGAAAAATTCGTACGACCTTCGGACAACATTTTGCACATCTTCGGAAATCTTCGGAAAATGGTCGGCAATCTTCGGAAAATCGTCAAAAACATCGTAATTAGTAGGTTTATATAATAAACAGAATATTACATGGTTGCTTGGAGATATGAAATTTATCTTCTCGTGTTCAAATCGATATCCCACTCGTTCGCTGCGCTCACTCGTGAGATATCGATTTGAACACTCGAAGATAAATTTCATATCTCCGCGCAACCATGTAATATCCTCTATTTATTAACCACGCGCGAGGACCGTACTGGGCGAATATTGGCCCGAGGTCTTGAAAGTACGGATCGAGCGCAGCGAGGTCCGTACAAAAAAGACCGAGATAATAAGAGATTTATTACACGACTGGAAACTTTGTGTAGTGAGAATTGCTACCTAGTAGATGCCGTGGAAAACAATGTGCGGCAAAACTTTAACGCGCGCTAAAGAAGTTATAATTCCTTCTGTATAAGCCGGGTCATTTCATTTTCAAAGCAATAAAAACTCACTTGCAAAAAACAAATCTTGATAATATCTTGCGCTAAATCGCCCGGGAATTAGCGCGGGATCATCCGGGACAAAACCCGGTCCGATACTTGGAAAATATCGGCCCTCGCGGGACCGGAAATAAAGTAATCTGATTGGCTGATTTAAGTATTGGCCCTCGGACCGCCTTAGTCGTGTAATAATTAACAT
>NC_135766.1:3847081-3872002 GCF_052425735.1 Oculina patagonica | reverse complement strand
AAAAATATGTGGGCGATAGTTGTCAGGACGACGACAGTTCTTTCCCGTAGAGTAGGGAGGCAAACGAGACATTCGAAGGCGCTCTGCCTTAACCCTATTCAGACCGGGCTCTTTTGGATCTTTTCAGACCGGGGGGGGGGGGGGGAGGATACCGTCGATATGCTGCTCTTATATAACATAAGTCCCATAAGGAACTCACCACCCAAATAAGACTTAATAATCTAGCACGATGTCTATATGCCTTGATATAACATAAGTTCCAGAAGGAACTAACCACCCAAGATGATTAGTTATTATGTGTAAATACTTTTCACGACGAACAAAAGACGATTTGGTGTTTTGTTTGGGAAAATGAGTGGGCGATAGTTGTCAGGACGACGAAAGTTCTTTGCCGTAGGGTAGGGAGACAAACGAGACCTTCGAGGGCGCTCTGCCTTAACCCTATTAAGACCGGGCTCTTTTGGATCTTTTCAGATCGGGGGGGGGGGGGGGACGGTCGATATGCTGCTCTTATATAACATGAGTTCCATAAGGAACTCACCACCCAAATAAGACTTAATAATCTAGCATGATGTCTATATGCCTTGATATAACATAAGTTCTAGGAGGAACTAACCACCCAAAAAGGCTTAATAATCGAGCGCGATGTCGATATGCTGCCCTTAGATAACACGAGTTCCATAAGGAACTCAGCACTTAAATAAGGCATAATGGTTTGCCGGGAAGTCAATATGCTGCCCAGAGATAACATGCGTTCCATAAGGAACTCACCATCCAAAAAAGACACAATAATGTAGGACGATATCGATATGTTATCCTGATATAAAATGAGTTCCATAAGGAACTCACTCCCCAAAAAGGACTTAATAATCTAGCATGATGTCTATATGCCGTGAGATAACATGAGTTGAATAAGAAACTCACCTCCCAAATAATTAAATGCTAAATAATCTAGCGCAATATCGATATGCCGCTCATAGATAACATCAGTTCCATAAGGAACTCACCACCTAAATAAGACATAAGAATCTGGCAGGAGGAATATGCTACCCCGGGATAACATGAGTTCCTTAGGGAACTCACCACCAAAAAAAGACGTAGTAATTTAGCACGATGTCGATATGCTGCCCTTAGATAAAATGAGTTCCATAAGGAATTTACCACCCAAAAAAAACACATAATAAAGCAGCACGATGTCAATAGGCCATCTGGCGGGAGGTCAATATGTTGCTCTAAGATAACATGAGCTCCATTAGGAACTTACGACCAAAATGAGACATATTAAAGCAGCGCGATGTCAACATGCCTTGAGATAACATGAGTTGCTAAAGGAACTTTAAACCCAAATAAGAAATTATTATCTCGCTTGAGGTCAGTATGCCGCCTTGAGATAACATGAGTTCCATAAGGAACTCACCGCCAAATAGGACGTAACAAGATAGCACGATGCCAATATGCTTCCCAGAGATAACATGACTTCCCTAAGGAACTCACCACCCTAGTAAGACGTTATAATGTAGCACGATGTCTACATGCCTTTAGATACTAACATACACCCCTCTGTAACAGACCCAGTGGAATCTGAAAAAAGTCACTGGGTTGGCCAATTTCCCACTGGGTCGACTTATTTGGGCTGGTGTTTAATAGGTTTATTCGACATAAGTCACACCGCACAGTCACTGGGGAAGCATAAAAATACGCGGGTAAAATCAAAATATCCGCTGGGTACCGGGGAGACTAAATTTTCACTTGGTAGGGGAAAATAATCCACTGGGTCGGGTTCCACTGGGCCTGTTACAGAAGAGGGGTGTTAACATAAGTTCTATAAGTAACTCGCCGCCGAGAAAAGACATAATATTGTAGAGGGATAACACATTTGAGACACACGAATTGAGTCAGTCGGCCTACAGCATTCTGTACTTGCGGGACTGAATCTTGTCAGAGATCGACACATTTGCTTGTAAACAGGTAAAGAAAGGAAGCTACTCACGTATGTTCAATTGAACTTGTGATCCATGAGAAAAACAATTTAAGCAATTCCCGCAGCAAGTCGAATGCCTGAACTTCTTGAACTCTCCTTTCCTGCTTTTATATAATAGTTGGAGTGCGTTTTGACCAAAAACAAGATGTTATGATAGGAAATAACACCGGATCTTGCTTTGTAAATTATATTTAGAGATTTCACCAATGCAACCCACCCAAATTAAGATCTTAAGATCTTAACATCGACTGGACAGCTAACAAATGACAAACAGCAAAGAATACAACGTGGCAGCAACAGTGCAAGTCAGTTTTATTCATAGAACTTTCGGATTTCTACATCTAAAACAAAACTTTTTCCCAGCCATACAAACCCTATATTAGAGAATAAAACTTTTAGAAGTACAGTGGCTCTTATCGTTAGCTTCGACTTCCTTTGGTTTACTTTGAATAATTCAATACATGTCAATGATAAATGGAATAATTGTTGTCACAAGGTCTAAAAAATGCTTAGTAACGAAGCTTTCGACTGTCTCACAGTCTTCATCATCATCGTGGTTGATAGTTAAGTGAACAAGATACCTTATGGAGTCGGAACATACAGAAGAAAAAATAACCTCTATTGTTACTTTTTAAACGCAAATTTCCCGCCAGGGTCTTCTTCACTTTCATTTACTTTAAGACAATGGAAATTATCAAATGGCCTATCGTTTTATCATTCACATGTACCGGGCCGTGGTTTTACGCGTTGCTATTGCGCACATCATTTCTTACGGCTGGAGCTCGCCAATGAGGGAAATCGTCCTTTTGCCGCATGGTGACCTATTATTTTTCTCTTCTATTGCAAGGAACAATATTTTCCTTTCTTTGAAATAAATATATAGACCATGCAATTAACATTGTAGAGTGTAAGAAACAACCGTCGGAAACGTGTATTTAGTAAACAATGGTAAATACATAGTTATGATGAGATTATACGAAATTGTTGTGTAATATACAAACAAGGTGTTGTTTCTCCTAAACAGTAATAATAAACCTCATTTTATGTCAAACTTTACGTTTCTAAACTAATAAGATAAGTCTAACAAGACTTATATATTATACTTATATATGTTCTATATTTCAGGAGATTGACATCTTTGCTTTCCAATATTTTCAAAGTTACTCCTTGATTTAACCTTACATTCCTTGCGAATGCTAGCGAATCCTTTCACAATATTAATTAAAGAAAGGGAGATAAGTTCAAATGATTGAGCTGTTTGGTGAGCATTAAAAGAGTTCAGAGTCTTGTAAGAATAAGTGTTCTGAGGCTTCTTTTTCCATCCTGGACTAAGCAGATAGCCAACGAGACGCTACGCGCCTCTTTGGCTCTAACTAACTTAAATCCAAGCGCGAGTGGAATGATTGCTTTAATAACAACTCCCAAACAACTGCTATATTTGTAGCCTGCGTTGCTGGCGGTATTGTTGGGTTTTAAAGTGCGCACAAGCAAGCGGCAAAGCTGCGAAAAGGAGCGGCGCAGCCTCGAGAGCCGCTTGCTTGTACGCCCTTTAAAACTCAACAACATCGCCAGCTACGCAGGCTACTATATTTGAGCCCCCTGGCTGTTCTTGTTGACGCCTACACCTAACTCAAGTTTATAGACATGCAGCAAGTCAATTAAACGAGAGAAGTGTAGTAAAGCACCAGGCGCAGCCAGTCGAGTGTGATCTTGCACTTCTTGAGTCAAGCTGCTTAAATCAAAATGAGTCATATTTAAGTAAAAGGCGATATAACTATAAGGAATATATACACGCAGATATATATAAAGGCGATATAACTATAAGGAATATATACACGCAGATATATATAAGCAGGCTATGCTTTGCTATGTTATGTTATGCTATGCTATGCTATGCTATGCTATGCTATGCTATGCTATGCTATGCTATGCTATGCTATGCTATGCTGTGCTGTGCTATGCTATGCTATGCTATGCTATGCTATGCTGTGCTGTGCTATGCTATGCTATGCTATGCTGTGCTATGCTATGCTATGCTATGCTATGCTATGCTATGCTATGTTATGCTATGTTATGTTATGCTATGCTATGCTATGCTGTGCTGTGCTATGCTATGCTATGCTATGCTATGCTATGCTATGCTATGCTCTGCTATGCTATGCTATGCTATGCTATGCTATGCTGTGCTGTGCTATGCTATGCTATGCTATGCTATGCTATGCTATGCTATGCTATGCTATGCTATGCTATGCTCTGCTATGCTATGCTGTGCTATGCTGTGCTATGCTGTGCTGTGCTATGCTATGCTGTGCTATGCTATGCTATGCTATGCTGTGCTGTGCTGTGCTGTGCTGTGCTGTGCTGTGCTGTGCTGTGCTGTGCTGTGCTGTGCTGTGCTGTGCTTTGCTATGCTATGCTATGCTATGCTATGCTATGCTATGCTATGCTATACTATGCTGAGCTGTGCTGAGCTGTGCTGTGTTATGCCATGCTGTGCTATTCCATTTAACAATTATTCAATGAGCGCGCGTTGGATAAGAGATGGTAGATAGCCAACGAGGTGCTACGCGCCGGTTTGGCTATTGCTATCTCATATCTAACAAACGTGAGTGGAATAATTGTTTTATTGAAAACTCCCAAAGAACTGCTATATTTGAAGCCTGCGTAGCTGGCGGTATTGTCGGGGTTTAAAGCGCGCACAAGCAAGCGGCGCAAACTCCTCCTCCCAAGCCTCTCGCGGTTGGGCCGCTTGCTTGTACGCGCTTTAAAACCCAACAATACAGCTACGCCGGTTACTACATTTGAGCCCCCAAGCCGTTTTTGTTGACGCGTACACCTACCATATTTGTGGTCCATGGTATATGGGCTCATATACCATGGCCTGTGTAGCAATCAAAACTCAGGAATTGTAATATACCATGACTAGTTGTTGATAAACTTTGTTATACTATTATATGCTATGCTGACCTATGCTATGCGTTGTTATAAGCTACGCTATGCTATGCCATACTATAAACGATGCTATGCTCTAAGCTATGCTATGCAATGCTATACTATGCTATGCTATGCTATGCTATGCTATGCTATGCTATGCTATGCCATGCCATGCCATACCATGCCATGCGACGCTTTTCTATGCCATATGCAATGCTCTGCTATATGCTTTGCTTTAAGCTATGCATCGCTGTGCTGTGCTATTTTTTTTACGTGCTTTGTTAATATTGTATCGTAAGGCAAGTTAATGTGTTGTTCTAGAAAAAGAAAGTATAATAAAAATCTGGCCCATCGTATATCACTAGCTTTGCTATTTCAAATTGTTTCATTCGTACCAGTTCTCACATTGTATTTAATGTGTACGAGAGATCTGGAATAGAAACAGCGCTATTCTTTTCTTGCGAGTCAAGTGCATGCAATAAAATTATTAACTACCGGCTTATTAATCACTGGCCAATTAAGGAGGCTCGATATAGTTTCTTTAGGGTGGTTGTTATGAAAATGAAAATTATCTAGGAAGCCAATGTTTGATTTTTGCCAAATTACACCATAATGATCAAATATGACCAAAGTTTAATTTTTTACTGGTCGCTTAGTCACAAAGGTCACCATAGCAACGATTGTCGTTTTCTTTTGTTTCCCATCAAGCTTGATTTTTTGTAACTTCTTGTAATGACCAGTATAAAAATTAAACTTTGGTCATATCTAAGTATTATGGTGTATTTTGGCAAAAATCGAACCTTGGCTTCCTAGATAATTTTCTTATTCAAAACGACCACCCTAGGGTAAAAAAACTACATCGAGCCTCCTTAATAGTATTAATCTACCACTTTATTTGGCAAGGAATAAAAACGTTTTTAGTCGGTACTACAATAGCGGAGACTACAGTTTGTTCCAATCAAGTAGTAAACATAGTAAGAACCACAGTTCCTCACTTGAATGCTTTTGGGCCATTGACTACCGTTATAACAACAGCTTGACTGCCAGTGAAAGCAAACCTGCCTGATAACCTGGCCCTCGGCCACTGTTGGATGGGCACCGTTCAACCAGCCTGGGGCATGGGTATTACAGCTGTATTTTGGTGGACATGTGGTAGGCATCCTCGTGCCTGCATCTCCTTGGAAACGATACCAGCCCGGGACAAGCTCAGAGTCACACAAAACGACCTCTCTGATGGCCGTAACCTTCCGTTTGCCATCCGTCAAATTTGTGTACGAGAGACATTCTATAATTGGCAGAAACAATTTTATCTTTTGAAATTGTCCAAAAAACGGGATAGGCCTAATTTAAAATATATTAAAAGTGTTTTCTCTTTGTAAATAATTGGACAACGGCGTAGTTGTTTCACAAAATCTAAGTTCTCTTGCTTATGTCATCAAGGGCGAGGTCATTCCCTTCAGCGATGCTTCATGTACCATCTGAAGCTATCCTTGAGTTTATTACAAACAGTCATAAATCATGCTTAGGTAGCTTCGTTGTAAGTGTCGGTCAACATATCGGCAAAGGATCGGTCGATAGTCGACTGGCATGTCGGTCGAGACTCGGCCAATTCTCGACCAATAATTGATGGTCACTCGGCTGATAGTCGACCCACATAGTCGGCAGATAGTCGATCGACACAATGTCGACAGTCTTCTCGCACTCGGCCGATAAACAACCGATACATGTATATCGACCGAACATTGACCAAGTATCGAGTAACTGTCGGCCGACTATCGATCAATCTATGGACCAAAATATCGACCGACATCTACCATCATCCATCGAGACTTAACCATAACCTCGTCAACTTAAACCCACCTTCCGGCAAGGGAACGCAACTTGTCTTTCCGTCCCCAACGTATCCACTGTTACAGGTGCAAGTAAAAGATCCCAACGTATTTGTACATGTGGCCAGATCGTTAAGACAGTCATGGATACTGATGTCGCATTCGTCAATATCTGTGATATCTGAAATATCCACATACAAGATGTCAGAGTCACATATCAAACAGTTGTTGACAGAAATAAAGACATAAATATTTCATTGTCTTTGCAGGCTGCTGAATGCTGTTGGATATTAACGTAGCTCGAAAAAAAAAATCACTCATAAACTAAAAGAAAAAGACTGACCAAATGACTGAATAAATGACCGAAAGAGCGAAAGGGAGATCAGGGTATGTGATAATTTCAGTTGTATTTTTTTTTTAATTTAAACACAATGAAAGTTTTTTTATTAAGAATTTTAGCCGTGAAGTGCAAGTGCAGTAAGAGGAAGGGAGTAATTTAAAAAATGTAAAAAATAGTGTATTTTGTATTATGTATATTTTAGTTTGATATATATTTTCTGCAGTGTCTTCCTTTTATAACTTATTACTGGCTAAACAAGCGATGGATGAGTCAACAGAAAGAAAGCACAATAATACGTTCCTAATTCACCTTCTGTCTCCATGTCGCAGTGAGCTAGGCCAACGTTCCCAGGTATAATAGAATCAAACCAGTATTTGCCGCTGACCAATTGTCCTCCTTCACTCGCTTTGATTTCTTTGCACGATTCTGCGGGCAGCTCAGGAATGGAACCGAGAGGGACTAGAACATAATTGAAAAATGAACCAGAATTTGTAGAGCTATGCACAACTCTACAGGCAACTCTCTCTAAAACGGACACCGTCGGGACCGGCTCCAACTGTCCGTTTTAGAGAGTTGTTCGTCTTATGGGGAGTTTAGTTATTGTAAAATGACTGAAAAACGGATGAGGAAAGAGATATCCGTCTTATAGAGTTGTCTTACTGTCAAGAGAGAGTTGTCTGTATCTGTTTTCTGCACTCCAGCAAGGATGATTTTACCCTTATGATTCGCGTCTGTCAAAAAGAACATTCGCGTTATTTTACCTCTGTTTCTTACTCTTCCATAGTAATATCTATCAGAGTCAGGAACGAAATCCTCAGGTCTGGCTTCTTTGGTGCGGTTGTTCAGCTCACACATGTACTGGGAAATGACATAATTGAAGCTTTGACATCTAACGTCATCACTACAGGTCTGTATACATTCGGGCGAGTTTGAAGTTTTTATCGTCTTAAAAATGTGTTTCTTGAGCATCATACCAAAGATGGAGTATTCGCCTTCGCATTGTTGTGCAAATATTTCACAGATCAGCTGGCACAGTAGTAGTTGGGCCGCGGTGCGAAAGCGATGCATCATCCACACGGTTCAAGTTCTTTGTGGGTCCCTAAATTGAAATACACATTAAAAACAAGTAAACATGGCAATGTAGACTAAAATCTTTGTTCGTCTTTACAAAAAAGAGTCAACTTTATTATTAAGAAGAACAACTACTGTATATATTAATGACACGAAAGATAATTAAGGCAACAAGGTTCTTCGATAGAATCAATGTAGCTACAATTATATTAGGGTTTTAGCGAACAAGACCAAAATTACAATGTCAGCAAATCGAACAATATCAGCGCCTTTTTAAAGTTTAACTTCACTCGATCCCTATGGATATTTTTAAGCCACGCGATGGCCGGGCTTACCAAACTGTAGCCAATCAATTTAGCGGCCTAACATTTCACACTAACTAAATTTTAGTGGACTCTCGCAATGGGTGGTTTTAGCAATGACGTGTTATGAAAAAAAAAAAAAGACTACCAGATGTCAGTAATTTATATACTTGTTGTTTGAATTCCAGTGTAGAATTAATAACGACATCGCGGGAAGTCTTTAAAAGTCTCCAAATCCATAAATGTTTTAATGCTTCTATTATTGATCGTGAGAACTCTAGCTTGTCAAACTCAAGGCTTGTCAAAATAATTCAGATGTTGAAGAAATAACCAAAAATTCAATAGTTTATCGCACTGGAATTCTGATTTTCCCGATCCCTCAATAACCTCTGATATAGTCGAACTCGATCGATAGCTTTCTTGTTATCTTCTCGTCGAGTTTTCCTTAACTTATACATTACGGCGTTGCACAAGTAACCTGTTTCCTCAGTTACTTTATTCTAGAATTCTGTGTTCCTAAGTCCCGAGTTAGTGTTTTTATTTTTTGTTTTGTAATCTGTAATTTTTACCTGATGGAATTACCATGTTTTTTTTAAGTATTACCTACCTATTTAACCTACCTTCTTTAAAAAAAGTCGAATTTATTACTTATGGAGAACGACTGCTGTGTATATGTCACGAAAGATAATTAAGGCAACGAAGTTCTTCGATAGAATCAATGCTGCGAGAATTTAGATTCCAGGATACAAAGGACAAATTGATGTTGACAAAATTGTACAATGTCAGCGCCTTTTGAAGTTTTATTTTTCTCGATCCCTCTGGATATTCTCAAGCAACTCAATGGCCAGGCTAACCAAACTGTAGCCAACCAAGTAAGCGGCCTAACACTTCTTGATATAATTTTAGAACACTCTCGCAATGGGATGGGAGGTTTTCGCAATGACGAACTAAAAAAACTACCAGGTATCAGCAATTTAATTTTTATATACTTGTTGTTTGAATTCCAGTGTGGATTTAATAACTACATAACGAAATGTCTTTAAAAAATCCTCAACCCTTAAATTTTTAATTTTGATCATGAGGACTCTAGCTCGCAACAGGAGTTTTTCGAGCGAGAAGGTTAATCTACGAAAAAAATATAAACAAATGTTTGGAAAATCCGAGACGTTGCTGGATGCTTTCTAGCACAGCCACATCCGTTAATTTTGGAGAATGGAATCCTTTGCGTTGAATCTTTACTGTACGATTCATAAGTTGTTTAGAATTAAAATAAATATAAATATTTGGCATAATATAAACTCTGACGGCGTTGTTTACCTGTCAAATATGGCGTCCAAAACCGTGATCAATCAAGTATATAGCATGAGAAAATTTACAAGAGTATTTTTTTAAAAATAATTCAGACTTAAAAAAAACAACTAAAAATTCAATAGTTAATCACAATGGAGTTAAATCCCGATTTTCCAGATCCCTTCATAACCTGAATTTGCTTCTCTAGTCGAACTCGAACGATAGCTTTTTCGTCATTGTCTCGGTGAGTTTTCTTTAACTTATACATTACGGCGTTACCTGTTTGCTCAGTAGCTTTCCCCCAGAATTCCGTGTTCCTTTGAACGGCGAAAGTCTGTTGCAAGGTTACTGCTGTTTTCCTGCTCGTGTTCAAACTAATACTACTTGCCTAAAAATTACAATTAACACAAAAACTTGCCGAATATAAATGGGAAATAATGTTCTTTTAATGTTTTAAAAGGATCCAAAGAGGTCACGGAATAGTGTTAAATTATTAATAAAGTCATTATTCACAAACACTGTGTATGAATAGTTCTTGTGTATGAATGTTTTGAAATGTTTAAGGTCAAATTCCTAAATTTTGTTAAAATTTTTCTGTTTGGAAACCAAATATTTTCAGTAGTCGCTAATATATCGTACAGCAAAATGCTCTAGAATTCGTGTAAGAATCGGTCGACGGGAAGCGGATACAGCTTTTTTTACGGGGAAAAACAAAACTAGAACCAAACAAACGAAGTCATGCACTTCTTTTGTCAGTTGATGTTTTTTCATCTTCTAAGCATACTGAAAGATGACGAGATGAAACAGGCTTTTGTATTAACTTTTAGCTTGATAATTGAATGAAAAGACACATCATCGTCAAAATCTACAAATATCATCTATAATATTATTATACGTAAAAAAATTCATGACACCCGCAGTTTGTTAGAACGTTCTTGTTATCCGCTATCCTTACATATCCCGCGATAAACGTACAGCAACTGAATGTGATAAAAAATACAAAAAGGTATCTGGACCGATGTACAAAACATACTATGTTTTACCTAGCTTGCATTCATGTTCTATCGATTTTTGTGTAATCGCTAAACTGTTAAAAAAATGCATAAAAGCCAACATAAATTTCTCTCAAATTAGAGATTTCATTTTGTTTTTGGAAATTGTTTTTTTTTTTTTACATTTCTTCTCTTTGTACGTTGATACATCCGTTTTTGGTCGATATCGATATTTCATTTAGTAAATGGTAGTCATTTTCTCGGAAGTATTTCCACTTGAACATATATCGCTTCAATATATCTTTACTGGGTTCTCATGCAATTTCCGTAATTCTAATTCTAATTTACGTTTTCCGCCGTCAAATTACTACGTTTTTTATCACATAAGTTCCTTTTTTGTAATTTCAAAGTTGTGAAATTTAATTTTAAGTCCATCGTGCACGTGACGGTTATCTTAATCGATCTTGCGAAATATCCTCTGATTTTACCCAATTCGGCCTAGTAAGTATCTCGAGTAAGTGCCAGGCGATATTTCGTGAAATTTCTAAAGATAATTGTTAAATACAAAGCAAAACATTAAGATATTTTTAAAATATCTTGGAAGAACGAAACTCACGGAAGAAAGGTGGCCGTGGGGAATTCAGCCCTTTGCGTTTTTATCATATGACCCGTACGGACCCGCGCGCAATTTCCATGGAAAACCATATGAAAAAAAGTCCCGTATGAGGGCCATACGCCTCGCTCTAGCAGGGCCGGAAAAAGCCGTACGGCCCTACTGGAAAAGCGTACGGTCCCGCTACTGCCGCGAGATGCCGAAATTGGAACCAGTTGATTCCACTTTGAATTCAGGTGAATGATAATTAAGATTTTTCTAAAAACTTTACTATCTAGAAAGCGATGTCGTTTGCAGGCGCAAAAATTAAACAAAACGTGTTTAAACTTGGCAATTATGAAGAAATACTCCTGACAACAACAATGTAAATCGAAATAAAAGCCGTCAAAAAAACAACAAAATCGGACAAAGACGTATCCTGGTTTGAAGTCATGATAAACTGACATTGAAGAAAAAATGCAAATGCCAAGTAAACTCAAATTTCTCTTTCTGCTGCGTAATTTTTAAATCACAACAAACAAAATGCGAGAACATGTTTACGACTAACCTGATTACGACACAGACCGCTTGTTTTCACAAAGCATTTTAAGCACAATTTTGACATCAACTGTAATGCAGAGCTCAACATCGTCGAGGAACTAACGAGTTCAAGGACTAAGCAGCAACAGCAGACGTTCATGAATCCTACGATCCGTGGTAAACAAAACAACTTGAAGCCGAAGGGAAACGAAGCGAAGCAAGACCAAGAAAATCTTTAACTGTCAGTACAATCCCTTTTCAAGTCTTTATTTAGTTTCATAGATTAAGATCTAATGTTGTTTTTAACATACAAAATCCTTCTTGGTGAAAAAATTAATTAATCCTCTCGTTCAAATCAATCGTAAATTACAGCTCAGAAGAAACGTCGCTAAATCAGGATATAGTCAGTCTTGTTCGCTGAGAGGCGAGCACGACTAGCCGAAACGTCGTGCAAATTCTTTGTTGTAGTCCTCCATAAACGTTTCCTTTGAAATTTCTACTAACTGCAATCATGTACGAGGAATTTAGTCGGATTTAAATCTTCTTGGAATGGAGCTAAATCTCGGAAATTTGGTTGACAATTTTAACAGAAGTTCAAAAACTTTGTACGCACATCACAGTTCAAATGAACTTTAGTTAGGTCGGGCCGGACGGGAAAATATTTGGCTCTCGGTCAGGACGCACGGACCTCGCTGCGCTCTGTCCGTACGTCCTGACCTCGAGCCAAATATTTTCCCGTCCGGCGCTCCCACTCAGTCAGTAAGTACATAGTATTTACCTCTGAGAGGTGCGTGGAAAAGTCTGATCACCAATAATCTCTCCATTGCGTTCTGTACATTTACACCTCGGTCATGCAATTCTGTATTTTTGCTGGAGAAAACTAGAAAGAAGTCGAAATTCTGCTAATTCTGCACGTGGAAAATGAAAGTGATTCTTCACGTGTACCTTATCTGATCTACTAAATTTTTATCCCTGAGGAAATGAAGCAGGAAACGTATGGAATAGCATTTCTTATATACGGAACTACCAAGTGAAAATATATTTGCAGAGGGTGTCCTATGATAGCTACACTGACGAACTTATGGCCCTCTTGGTTACTAATTAAAAAAATTGTATTTTTTGAAAAATTGCGTTTTTGAATAACCACATCAAAACCCTCTAATTATCATTCAAAAAAATAAGTGTAACAAGTTAAGAGTTTCGTTTCAAGTTAAGAGTTTCGTTTCGTTTCTGATCGGCTCTTAACATGCCCTATTAACTACATATTGAAGCATGCACTGCTAAGGTGTCCAGTAACTAGGATTTCAATAAATACATCCTACAAAAAAAAAATAATAACTAAAAACCCACACAAATCCGCGGGACTCTACATCGTGCCGTTAAAATATTGATTTTCTGACTTATTTGTTGCCATGTCTCTCAGTCTTCAGAAAATACATCTAAGGAACAAGTACCGATTGTGACAAATCTTTCTTCAAAACTTTGCAGATTTTTATTATCCAAGCACTCGAGGGTTCTACAAAAGTGTCACGTCATCTGGCGTTTTTCTTGACGGTTGTCGTCGTCGTAGTCGTCGTCGTTATCGTCATCATCATCGTCATCGTCATCGTCATCGTCATCGTCATCGTCATCGTCATCGTCATCGTCATCGTCATCGTCATCGTCATCGTCTTCGTCTTCGTCTTCGTCATCATCATCATCATCATCTGCTCTGTTCTTGGCTGTTGTAGTTGCTTGTAGAATTTATTTTACTGTACAAACACTTCAATCCTCATACAGGGAAAGGATGAATAGGTGACAGGATAGAATCGGACATATCTTGCATGAGTTGTTATGTTCAGTGAATTCTGTACAACCGATTCCAAATCCGCATTTGCTTGAAAAACCTGAAAATATGAATAAAACAAATATTTTTCTTTTAAAACGCAAAATAATTCAGCTGCTCCTGCTGTATACAACCATTTCTGGATCGTTAATTAAGTTATATAACACCATTGTCACTGTTTTCATCCCTTGCAAGTAATGTTTTTGAGGTAACTAAAATATGGACTCACACAAAATCCTGGCGGTTTTAAATTTCAGGATTCGCTTACCAACGTTGCGTCATACGCTATTCAATTGCGATAAGCTTTCTACAATTTGAAGGAGAGCATTCAAAAAAAAAAAAAAGGTGGTTTCGTAAATCGCGCGGCAATGACAAACTGTGGCAGATCGATTGACCAGATATAATCCAGTTCTCCTTTGACCGTTGGAGGCCTACTCATTTCAAGATAATTAGCACAATTGCTCAGAAGTCATTAACGATTAAACAAAGGTAACAGATAAATCTATTTTTCGTAGTGTTTGTTTTGTTTCGTTTTGAGACTTGTTGCCTTTTGTTTTATTTAAAGTTGATTAAATGACCAAAATTCCTATATATATATAGAATTCATCCTCGCTCAATATGAAAAGATATGAAAGTCTCGGCTTCGATATTACGCTCGACCTTCGGTATCGCCCAATATTGCAGCCTCGACTTAAATATCTTTCCATGTTGGGCTTGGACGAATCCAATAAGTGTATATTATACCTTATCCACATTGTCTTCCTTGTATGCGCTCCACCTGGCACCATCAGCAGAAAAGAGAAGCTTGTAGCTTGTCACGAATGATCCGTTTGGCTTTCCCTGCGTTGCGACTGCGCAGACAGCGCGCACTGCTCCCATATCTACTTGAATAAAGTCGTTTCTGTCTGTCTTAGTCGACGGGCACCATCCAGAAACTCCATGAAGCCGGCCGTGGTAGGAGTAATATTGAAGGTAGACTGTGCTCGAGGTTATTTTGTCATCAGGCATTTTGTTTACATCTGCTACTCCTACTGGTTTGCAGGCTACATGGAAAAAAACACAAGACAATGAAGTTAATTCTTACAAGGCTCCCACAAAACTACTGCCACTACCACAGACACTGACACGGTCACTGCTAATACTGATTAGAACACTGCTACTTATTCTAGTGATACTGCTACTGCTATTGCTACTGTTATTGCAACTGCTTATTACTGGTTCTGCTACTGGTTCTGTTACTGTTACTGTTACTGTTACCGTTACCGTTACCGTTATCGTTATTGTTACTGTTACCGTTACCGTTACAGTTACCGTTATTGTTACTTTTACTGTTACTGTTACTGTTACTGTTATCGTTATCGTTATTGTTACCGTTACCGTTACCGTTACCGTTACCGTTATTGTTACTGTTACTGTAACTGTTACTGTTACTGTTATCGTTATTGTTACTGTTACCGTTACCGTTACCGTTACCGTTACCGTTATTGTTACTTTTACTGTTACTGTTACTGTTATCGTTATCGTTATTGTTACTGTTATCGTTATCGTTACCGTTACCGTTACCGTTACCGTTACCGTTATTGTTACTTTTACTGTTACTGTTACTATTACTGTTAATGTTACTGTTACTGTTACTGTCAACCTCGTCAAAAGCCCTGGGAACGAGGTTGTGATACTGTTACTGCTACTCCTACACTTACTGTTACTTTTTGCTGTTACTTTTTACCGTTACCTTTACCGTTACCGTAACTGTTACTGTTAATGTTACCGTTTCCGTTTTTGTTACTGTTACCGTTACCGTTACTGTTACTTTAAACGTTACCGTTACTTTTACTATTACTCTTACCGTTACCGTTACCGTTACCGTCACTGTTGTTGTTACTGGTACGGTTCCGTTACGGAAAAGAAAGCTTCAATATATACTAAAGGACAACAGTGCAATACTTACGAAGTAATTCGCATCTTTGTCCATCGCCGGAATACCCAATTTTACAAGAGCAGCCGAATGAACCAATTGTATTAACACAAACGGCATTAACATCACAGACATTGTTAGAGGCACTACATTCGTCGACATCTAGAAGAAAACAATAGTTTTTTTGTCAGTAAAGATATGTTTATTGTTCATCGTGGTGTAAGATAGGAAAGGTGAATGTTAATTCGTTTGTCTCACTATGAAATCGCTTTGAGTTGTTTATCGCGACGTTTTGAGAGCCAGAATAATAATGGCAATCTTGACTCTTATGAACGATGAAAGTATTGACTACTTGCCTAAGCATGTTGTTTATTATAATTAGCTACTCTAATAAAGAACTACTATCTCCTTCACCAGCGGGTATATTTAGTTACGGCTACTTTATGCCTGGGACATTCACCGACACTGAGATTAAAAACTTTGTAGAATACAAGCAGGTGGATGAATCAATTGGTGAATAAGTAATGGAATATAATAATTTAGTTATTTCACCTTCTGTCTCCATATTACAGTGAGCAAGAACAGTCTGACCAAGTATAATAGAATCAAACCAGTATTTGCCGCTGACCACTTGTCCTCCTTCATTCGCCTTGATTTCTGTACACGAGTTAGCGGGCAGCTCAGGAATAGAACCAAGTGGGACTGGTATAAATAAAAATAATAATAAAATAAATAAATAAAAAACACTCTGTACGTACCTAGTAAATTTTTGTATTGGTCATGCTATGAATTTAAACCTATAACTGAATAATTAATTTTCATCTAGATATTTATTCGGACAAAGTTATTTTCAGTCTTCCTTGAACGAAGAGGAATCAAAGAGAGAGAAGAAAGTGGGGGGGGGGGGGTTTGGGGGAAGGGGTGGGAGGGTGTTTTAATAATTAAACAAGTGCCAAATATGAGACATCCTTAGAGGGTTGGCGGCCCACTTCTTCGAGAAGTTGCTACACTGAATCTTTGGAAAGACTTTTCCCTCATAGCTTGTTGGGGGTGGGGGTGGGTGAGTGCAATCCTCTAATATTTGAATAAGGGGGTTAGTAAACTATTGCACGGTTAGGCTACGTTTTAGTCTGCCATTTTTTTATTTGCCCAATTAAAAAAATAGAGCTAAAAAATTATCTCTTAGCTTAATTATACATATGTATTATTGTACCTCTTTTCTTGAATTTTCTGTAATAATATCTGTCAGAGTCAGGAACAAAATCCTCCGGTCTGGCTTCCTTTGTGCGGTCATTTAATTCACACAAGTCTTGGGAGATGACGTAATTGAAGCTTTGACATCTGACGTCATCATAGCAAGCCTGAAGACACTCAAGTGAGATTGATGTCTTCATCCTCTTAAAGGTGTGTCCCCGGAGCATCATGCCATAGATAGAATCTTCGCCTTCACATTGTTGAGAAGCCATTTCACAAAACATCTGACACAGTTGAAGTACAAGTGTGATGCAAAAAAGTTGTGTCGTCGCCATATCCCTTCCTCGTCGCGTCTTCAGAAACAGCCCTGAATCAAAATATTAATTTTATACCAAATGAGTTAGGCAGTATGAGCAACTGTTGAATTAGTTTTGGTTTAAGCTTTGGCAATAAAGACAGACCAACCGGCTAGAGTGTAATAAGTCGACCGATATCACACATGATTCAAATAAAAACCATTCAACAAAATGTGATGTTATCTTTTGTTCGATACATGTTGATTGCGAAAAGTCGGCATTTTGCTCTGGTCAACAATGACCTTTTTCATTCAGGATGCAGAAAAAACTGTGTAAATATTTCACTCAACAGCAAGATTGATTAAAATATCTTTATTTTCTTTATATAAACAACACACTCGATTGCTATTGAAAACAATAAATTAAAATAAGCTATGAACTGAAATCCCAGCGGAAAGTGGTGTCTTCTTTGGCTAAGAAAAAAGTTTGATTTTAACTTTTGAATTTGTTATTCTCTCAATAGATTTTTTCCATGACCTTTAGAAATTATATAACTTCGGATACAATTGGCAAACAACGATTCGAAAATCTCACAAATGATTCATTCAAATTTACATGAATTTATGCTTCTTCTTTTAGTAGCAAAACTGAACCATCTGCAGTAGCTATTACCAAGAGAAAACTTTGAAAGCAACAAAACATTTCAAAAGCCTTTCTATTACTAAATGCAGGAAATTTAACAGAAAAACTAATTAAAGTATGCTCGGAGGGAAATTGCTTGCTTATGCGCCTCTCTACACTATAAATGTTATTTCGAAGATTCTGTCAGATATTCTCCACATATAAATCAATCGTCAACTCCCCTTGAACGGAATAAGCAATTATAACTGTGCACACTTATAGCAGCAAATATACAATAAGAATCAAAGAAAAAGAACTGTAATTTCAAACGCATTTGAACCACGAAATAATCTGCAGAAGACTTACCTTTAAAATTTCAAACTATGGTTGGTATCGTTGGTTTCTTTATGATTAAAAATGAGTCTTCAACATTAATTATTTAAAAATCAACGCGTTCTCTTATGCAAACATAATCAAGAATAACGAAAAGAATGAAGTTTGATTTTCTTAGCATTCACGATTGTTTTAAGATCCTGCTACGCCACTAATTTTCCGTGAAATAATTGCAAGCATGATGAGCTTCTTGCGACTTTGAAATCGTGGACCCCTGCGATGTTCTGCAGTTTTACTGCAGAACATTAGCAGGGGGTCTAGATTTTTCGACACGTATGAATGAAATTCCTTGACGCCTCTTCGCCAGAGATGTGTTAAGGAATCAATTTACTCGAATACCGATCCGTCAGCAAATGGTCAAGTCCACCAGGTTGATCGTAGCCTGCGAATACAGCCGCTTCTCATTTGCGTCCCGCAACAAAGCGCGAATGAGAGGCGGCTGTTTTTGCAGGCTAGGTTGATCGATAGAATACAGGTTTTTTAAAACTAAATATACCATTGTACAGTCGAGAATGCCGGAAAACAAGGATGCAAACAGACAACATTCACAAAGGAAACAGCGGATTAACTAAAGACGACAATAACCAAAAATTATTTGCAAAACTTACCACTTGGGATGTAGTTCAGGAAGCACGGCGGCTTATTCGGGATTCGGTTACGAAACAAAACATCTTCCGGCGCTAAATTGTGTCCTTGTAAGAACAAAATTCTTTTCTTATCCTCAAAGAAACGAGTTTCAAAAAGGGCAACTTTATCTTAACTCGCGATAGAGTTTCAGACGCTTAAAATGTCATTCATCGCAAAACGCGGGAACAAAATATATTAACACACTCAAAAAAGCCTCAAAACAACATACTAGTATACCACTGTAGATACCGGAAGTGTGACGGCTTTTTCACTCGCAAAACGTTTCTTTGGGCTAAACAGAGGCCCTTTAAGGGTAAATTTCGACAAGCGACACGGCGTTTAAACAGCGACATGGAAGAAATAAAATGGCGACGAACGACAAGACTTTTATTGAAATAGCGACAGCGAAGGAAATAATTAAAGAAGATCACTACTGCGAATCACTCGGTTTCTTAAATGTTCGAAGGCGAGCCTGATGTAGTCACAAATCGACACAAATCCCCTGCGCCATCAGTATATGCAGGGCATGCTTTTAGGCCCCGCAGCTATCAAGTCGAAAAGTGGATAAATACAAACAGTCATAAATTTTCTTTGCTTGTCCTACTCACTAGTATTTCGCTATAAAGGGTACAATATGACAGATCCTTATTTGTTGCTGTGGCTGATCAAAAAGTTATAAATTCAATAATAAAGTTGAAAGGAACAAACTCAGGCTAAAGTAATGAAGGTTTGCATTAGAGCGGAAGTGTTATAATCACTGTGCTGGCAACCAACTAACGTACTTCATCCTGATAAAGTATAACAAAGTATAAGGAAATACGACAAATAAGCCCAGATGTCATTTCAACCGAGCGAGATCAAACCCACCTTTGAAAAATTGACAGTGAACGCCTGAAACAGCAAACAGCAGTCCAAAAATAATAGACCGTCGAGGTCGAGAAATCGGTGGGGAAATGTTTTGCGATCGAGAATTTTTGATCAGTTGAGAACACGTCGTTTTTAATTAATTTGTCAAAGATTTAAATTATATTAAAAAAAAAAAAAAACTTCTGCTCGTTTTTTATTTGGTCAAAAAAATTTAAAACACCCTTTCGTACTGCGATATTAAAGTGCACGAAAAACTACGTTTTTTAATTGGTCGAAAAATTTAAACATGCACCGTTAAGTTTTTAATGCGTAATTTAAAGTGCCCGAGAAACTTCTGCTTTGCGTACCTAATTGAGTCACGTCGTTTTTAATTGGTCGAGACATTAAAAACATTAATTCCCTTTTTTAAATACCGGAGAAAGTTCTGCTCTGTGCACCTAGGTTACCCACGTGTATTGTGTTCTAAAGTTAGAACGTCGTGTTTTATCTGTCAAATAATTAAATTAATCTTAACAGCTCTTTCAAAATGCACGAAAAAACTTCTGCTCTGTGTACATGTACTTTGTCCAGAGTCACGTCGTTTATCAATTGCTCGAAAACTACTGCTCGTTTTTAATTGGTCCAGATATTTAAAAAAAAATGAACCACCTTTTTAAAATACAGGGGCACCCAGCAGACCGTTTCGGTGTAAATTCGGGTAATAGTATTTCGGTCCATAAAAATTTTCTGAAGTTTGAAAGTTCTAGCTAGCGTATCCGAAAAGACACACTTTTCTTAGTGTTTAAAAATAAGTCTTTAAATCGCACAAAAAGGACACTTATAACGTAAAAACGATGTTCTGACACCTATAGTAAAATTTTCTCGTTGGGTGCCCCGGAAAATACCAGAGAAACTTCTGCTCTGTGTACCTAGGTTACTCACGCATTTTTAAATTGGTTGAGAAATTAAAATATCTGAGAAACTTCTGCTCTGTTACTCGCGTCCGACTTTGACGAAATCACGGTGGGCACAGAATGACTTAAAATCGCTCAAGTTCGCCATTCATTTTGTTCAGCGGTTACGCGCAGTATTGGCGCCTTATTTCAAAATGGCGGCTCTCACTGTGGATGAAGTTCGTGAAATGGACGATATTCCAAAAGTTTTTTCCCGTGATAATAAGAGTGGCTAAAGCTGAAAATGGGTTTTCTGTCCCCATTTGTGTCCTTTGGTAAAACTCAAAAGGCAGAAACAATTTCTTTCACTACATTACGGCCAGCATTTTTCTCTCCTATCTGGTGTAACAGAGCGTTTATATGCTGTCAACAAATACCTCAAGCGGACTTTGACAGGAAAAAAAATCGTTCAGTAGAGTATCCGTCCTGGCATCCGAAAAGAAGAACTGGAATTTTCTGTACAAATTAAGCAAAGGCAAACTATCCCTAACTTTTCACTTTGGAGAGTATGTACTTAAGCTTATGCCGTGGACAACATTTTTTTTTATGATCAGTTGCAGTTGTGCATAACCCCTTATCATCACGGTGTTCACCAAATCTTGTGTAAATAGCGGCATTTTGTTCGCACGGTTTTACTTTGTAGTGTTTTTCTGCAAACAAATAAATAATTACCAGTAAGAAGTGGGTAGTTTAGCTGAGATGACAATTATTAAAGTTATGAAAATACCATACTGTTTTGACAACTGTGGGAGTGAGGGGTCTCCCAAATGAAGGGGTCAAGAATGCTTGTCAGTTAAACAACATATATACCATAGTCAGAGAAATGAAAGCTCTGCCTTTAAATTCTAAAACAATGGCTAGAATAATTCTAACCATAGTTGTTATTGCAGTATCCCTAACAAATACAAAAATCTAAAAATATTTACACCCACCTTTAGGGGTTAACAACATCAAAATAAAGAATTTTTTTCTATCTTTTAAATGTTTTTAGGGGGCTTTTGAGAACCCTTAAGCCTTCAGAAGCACTTCGTAACAGACATTGTGGGTGGGTATAACAAAATAGTCATACCCCATTTCCCCATAATTATAAATAATCAATACAAGACAAGATAAAATTCAATTTATATTTGCTAACCATTTTTCCTCCAAGTGCTGAAACAGCTTTTAACCTGAAATATTATCTTTCACATACATCAATATGTTGTTGAGAAATATATATTTAACAAGCTCAAAATATGACCTGTGTTCACATTTACTGTATGTCATAAGAAATACTAAGCAATGGGCCACTTGGCTAGGACATAGACTTTACCTTTTTACCATAAGAAATACTATAAGCAAAAATTGAAGAATAGCCAAGATTTCAAAAAATCAAAAAAATAAATAGAGCCAAAAATGTCTGACCGGTCTTCAACAGAGTACCCATTCACTGTAGTTTGATGCTAATAAATTAAGCTAAGTTACAAAAATGGGAAAGAGCTGTTGCATGTGTTAATAAATATATTGAGCTTAAATGACTGACCTATGATCAACTGTATTAATACACAACCTCTGTATTCTAGAATGCTAAGTTGTTTAGTTGTTATAAAATAAATCAAAGTTTAAAAGACATAAAAACAGCTATAGTAAATTACAAATAGAGCTGTTGCATTTATATCTTAAGCAAATGACTGACATGTGTTCAACAGTAGACACTGCATTCAATGTATTCTGTTATTAATTAAATTCTGCTCAGTTAAAATATTTACAAAATATATATTCAATCAGCTTCAATTTTTTAAATAGAGCTGTTGCCTTAATAAATATGAAATCTACAGTACACACATCAACTGTATATTATATAATGCTAAGCTAAAAATATATTCAAAGTACATCAACGATTAAAAATAGAGTTGATGTCTAAGTCTTAATAATATCTTGAGCTAAGCTAAGATTAAAATAATACAACTGTCTTAATAAATATCCTGAGCTAGGCTAAGATCCAAAAAGAACTTCTGTCTTAATAAATATCTTGAGCTTATTCAGCTAAGATTCAAACAGAGCTTCTGTCTAAACTAATATCTTGAGCTTATTAAGCTAAGATGCAAATAGAGCTGCTGTCTCGTTAACTATTCTGAGTTTATTAAGCTAAGATTCAACAGCCCCATTCCTGAGCCAAAAATATATGACCTAGCTTGTTCTATACCATACACATAATTCACTGTAATCTAATATTTTGTGCTAAGTGATTACTGGTAACAGCTTATATTTTTAACACAGCTGTTGTCTAATAAACCAAACCAAAAATATCTGATATGTTGACAGCTTAAACATTCACTATGTTGCTGTTAAAAAATACTTGCTCACTTGCAAGATAAGTGAAGAGCCTCTTTATGGGTATTTCTGAAGAAATCAAAGATCTCAAGATTGAAACGAAGAGCTGAAATTGACCAAAATTTGCTTGATCAAATTGAAAACTCTGATATAAAACCATCAAAGCTTTTAAACACTACAGAAAATATTTGCAATTTCTGAATTTTGGCATTTTGACCACATTTCACGAGAAAAGCAAAGAGAAATATCATGGGTACCCATAGAGTGGCTCGTCAGTTAAATTATTTCAAAAAATATGCCGTTGCATGCTGTTTATATAAATAACAAGCCTCCAGTAGATGTGACCCTGGCTTGGTTCCCCAGTCAATTCCTAGATGCAGAAAAGTAAAAAAAAGTAAGAATCAAAATGGCACTTTTCAAATGTAGTGGGGTTAATCATATATCATCATATGCATATAGAAAAAAGGGGTTAAGCAATCACAATGGTGTAATTATAGAAGGCTATTAAGAGCAAAACATAACCTTTAAAAACTGATTAGGCCATATCTAGCTAACATAGAAGAGGTGCAACAATATGACAATCTATTGTTATTGATTGCCAACAGAAATCTAAACAATCAGTCTTATATGCCTGTTATTGAAAATGATTTATAGAATTTTGATTAACACAACTGAATGTTCTTTTGGTCCCTTTTGATATACTTAAGAGTATTAGTACTGACATAGTGAATATACGAAAGACATATATGTGAACTGTGGATAATGATGAAATAAATGATGTGATTCTCAGTGTGTGAGCAATTTAAGCAATTGCATTTTTTTAGCCTGCCGGAAAGAAATTTCAAGGCTACTACAGTACTATAACCTTTATTGATTATTCTTAAACAGTAGTTTACGGTATCGTGTGTGTACTGTTGTACTTGTGCTTATAAAAACAAAACTTCATAAACACAGCAAACAAGATATATTTTAAAAAAATTTTCACTATAACATGGCTGTGCAAAGAGGTCCAAAGATACAAAATTTCTCTTTGAGTGCTGAAAAAATATTAATCAGCAGGGAAATAATTATAGGGAAGCGAACAAGTGGAATATTTGTCAACACTCAACTCAAAGAGAAATTTCATATCACTAAGCAGCCAAGTAATATTCTATTTATTATATAAACTTGGAAAGCGATTTATTATGTAACCATAGTAACGGTTTTCTCCGCATGTTCACGTGTGAAGATATCAATTTTTTGCGCGAAAGCTCACCTGGTATTTCACTGGTGTTTATATAGTAAATAGACATTAGATTGAGCTTACCTGATAAAAAAATAAAGTTAAATTGTAGTAACGTACTGCCTTCGAACTTTGGATACTTCTCGTGTCATTTTCTCACTAGCAGAAACACCCAGAAAGCTGGAGGTAGGTAAACGCCAGGCCAGTTGGTCTCTAGAACAGTTGATATCTGTTCGAAGGTAATCGCAAAATTACACCGTTAAACACGAGTTACCCTGAAGGCGCACGCTTCTTTCTTAAAAAACTAAAAACATACGATCGAAATTTAACCTACTCTTAATGCTATGATGGCAAAATCAAAAGGTTTTAGCAGAAACTGACGGAAATGAATGGAGCCGAAAAAGGGCACTTTTCATTTCAGAAGCACTGGAACACGAAGCGGCTAAAATATCAAAGCCGTGATGTCTACAAAAAAAGAGAAACCTACCTTTATTTGGTACCAAATTAAAGCTCTTTCCTTCTACTTCAAAGATGGCTTCCTTGCATTGAGCTTCCGACCTCATAGGGCCCTCTGGGAAGGGCTAAAAAACGTCATTTCCTGCTCCGCTAAATTCGTACCCAGTCTGCCGAAAATAGACCTCGTCCAATATGGCGATTAGTCACACGAACGGCGAGCGATTTTGAGTCATTCTGTGCCCACCGTGAAATTACGACAGCGACATGCGGACCATTCTTAGTTGCGACATGGCAAGCTTTGAAATTGAGACGGGAGACATACCTACCCTAACAGGGCCTCTAAACACGATGAAGCTTGCGGGACCTGGAACGTAACACTGAAATGTAAC
>NC_135766.1:3776021-3846581 GCF_052425735.1 Oculina patagonica | reverse complement strand
TTTGCGAAAGTGTTTCTGTTGATTTAAAGAAATGAATATAACGTTTGATCTACCAAAAAATAGCAGAAGAGAGACAGTTGCATTCGCTAACATCTCTGCATTATTGACTTGAGAAAGTGAAGAAGGGTAACGGAGGAAAATGCCACATTCTTAACTCGTTTCTCGATTGACGCTTTACCCGCCATCTTTACTATCACTCATGCGAAGTGTGACGTCATACTGGCAGTGATGATTGAACCAACATTTTTCTTAGGGACACCTGCTCCCCCCCCCCCCCCCCCCGGTATAGGATTTAATGGCGCCGAATTCAATTGTGGAATTGCATGCATTTTAGGCATCCTAGTGATGCACGGTTACGGCAATTAGATATAGTACGTTCATAGTCTGTCCCCTTAGAATATATTTATTGCGTTCTCAAGTAATTTCCATAATTGTAATTGACGTTTTTCACATTTAAATTAATCCTAAACAAAGTCAGTTGTTTCTGATTTCAAAGTTGTGAAATTTAATTTTAAGACCATTTCTGCATTAGGAAAGTTACTTCGCTCTTAGTGTCCTGTACGTGGCTATTATCTTTGTAGATCTTGCAGAATATCGGTCCAGGACAGAATGCAGAATTCGGTCCAGGACCTCATCGAATAATTACCAATCGATACTTTAAGAAATTTCTTAGGATAATTGATAAATATAAAACAGTAAATTTAGTTTTTTTAATATGTCCTGAACAAATGTCCTTAACAATAAAACTGACGGGAGGAATATGGCGGTAGGAAAATTTAACTATTTGCGTTTTATCCCCTTTGGGTGTTCCGCGGAAAAGTCTGCTCTTCATTTATCTCTCTATTACGTTCTGTACATTTCATGGTATTGAATAACATTGCGTCTATACGAAATAATTTTTTTTACAGAGGGCGACATGTAATAGCTACACTTACAAACTCGTGGTCCTCTTGGTAACGGATTTATAAAATGGTATTTTTTGGAAATGGCGTCATTTCAATCGCAAGTTTAACAATATTTTCGAATCTGATTGGCTCTAAGCATGCCCTTGTTTCCAAACAAATTGGCGCGTGCGCTGTTTAAGTGCTTGGTAACAAATGAAAGTGTTCGGTAACAAGGATGCCATTAAATATGCAAAATTTGAGTATTGTTACACTTAATTTTTCTAAAAAGCCCTAAAACACAATTTAGATATGCACGAGACCACGACGAAAGGGTACAATCTAGAGACAACTGATCTACAATTTACTAACATCAATACAATCTACTGACAATCGATATATACATAATTATAATCTACACCTTATTGATGAAATGTTGACCACGTGAAGAGCAAAAACCGTGAACGATATGACCCCTGACTAGAAATCTGGGTAGACTGCCTTGCTAAGCTTAGTAATGCTCCTTTTATTGTTGACCAGGGCAAGATATTTTCCTTATCTGAGAGCCTTAAGAACATTATTTATGCGACGTGTCTTATGACCATGTTCATACTGTCGCAGACCATGATTATTTTCCGATTTCCCAGTAAACATTTGCGTCGCATCCTTTATGTTTATGCTCTCCACGAGCCAACGATTCTTTAATGAGGTGCAGTTTTCGCGAAATTAGACAAATTAGGCCGCAACATTCTGCTTCCGTTCCACCCTGTTTTTTATTGACTGTTGTAATTGCTTGAAATTGATTTCATCGTACAAATACTTCAACCCTCATACAGGGAAAGATGGAATAGGTGACAGGATAGAATCGAACATATCTTGCAGGCGTTGTTATGTTCAGTGAATTCTGTACAACCGTTTCCAAATCCACATTTGCTTCAAAAACCTGCAAATATGAGTTGAACAAATACATCATGCAAATTGCAAAAGGCATCAGCTGTTGGTAGGAATTATAAGTAATGTTTTAAAGCCCCGGCGGTTTTAATTTTTCAGGATTCGCTTACCAACATTGTGTTATATGCTCTTGAATTACGATAACCTTTCTAAAATTTGAAAAGGAGAATTCAAATCCCTCCTTTTGACAAGGTAAAGTTTTTACTTACTTACTAACTTCTGTTATTACATGACTGAAAAAGCTTGATCATAAAGTGTTCCAATATCGTTTTATAGGGGAATCTTTGTTTACAATATCTGCCTCATCAACATAAACACTTCAGTTTCTGATAGAGCTAAAAAAATATCAGTTATATATATATATCAGTTAACATTCGCTATAAATTTAAGCCTAATGAATTTAACACATTTTCTATGTCGTGGGGTCGAAAACTCAAACTTTAACAAAGAATATATGGGCTCATTAGCGCATTTGCCAGCCATAAATTTTGCAGTTATTTGAAAGCTAATATCTCCATTAATATTATATGTAAAGAGCTGACAATTTTGCTGATTAATAAGTTTCATCAGCTCTTTAAAGTTCGGGAGTTGTTTTGGGTATAGAAAATTGCCTTCTTCACGCAAAGTCGTATGCAAATGAGGCAAAATGTAAACAATGACGTCAGCAAGGTTCGCCCCTTTACCTTGCCCACATTGTCTTCCTTGTATGCGTTCCAGCTGGCACCATCAGTGGACAAAAGAAGCTTGAAGCTTGTCACAAATGACCCGGTTGGCTTCCCCTGTGTTGCGACTGCGCAGACAGCGCGCACTGCTCCCATATCTACTTGGACAAAGTCGTCTCTGTTTGTTTTAGTCGACGGGCACCATCCGGTAGCTCCATGAAGCCGACCGTGATGTGAGTAATATTGAAGGTAGACTGTGCTCGAGGTTATTTTGTCATCAGTTATTTTGTTTACATCTGCTACTCCTATTGGTTTGCAGGCTACACGGGTAAAAGTACAAGACAATTAACATTAATTCTTACAAGGCGCCAACATAACCACTGCCACTGCCAATGTCAGTGCTACTGCTACTACTACTGCTACTGCGGCTATTATTGTTATTGTTATTGCTATTGTTACTGGAACGGCTAATGCTACTGCTGCTACAGCTAGCTAGTCTAGGCCCGAAAGGGTGGCATCCCCCCTTTTACGTCCGAGGATTAACCCTATTCAGACTGGGCTTTTTTCGACCTTCTCAGACCGGAGGGGGGCTTCGGAAGCCCCCCCTATGTAACTTCCAGAATATTTAAGCAATCACCATGAAACTTATATGATGTATTGTACGTCCAAAAATCTTCCTTTTGGTATACGTCACGTGGGATGGTGACGTCACATCACGTGACAATTACATCATGATGTCAAAACAGCCGCCATCTTGGATCCGCCATCTTGGATTTCAAAATTTTTCCAAAATGCCAGACAACCACCAAAATCACTGCAGAGTACTCAAAATGAATAAAAATGTGCTTTAAATCCGTAAATATGTAAAAATAATTCCATTTAAGTTGATTTTTATTAACAGAAACACGAAAAATTACAAGTTTGTGAAAACATGCCTGTCAAAATGCCGTTGCCATGGTGATGTCAAGTTTCTGACACATCATCCAACCCTACCAAATTTTTGCCAGATAAATTTTAGGAAAACTCAGAAAGTTTGGCAGCGTTTAGTTAAATCTCAAATAAGTTATAAAAGTTCAAAGTCAGCGCGGGCCTCAAAAGCCCCCCCCCCCGGTCTGAATGGGGTTAAATACAGGCATTTTTTTTCTCAGCTATGGCCTAAAGGATGTATTCCACCTGTGTTCAAATTTGGGGACACGAGACCCTGATTACTATTGATGTATCATTGTGTGTAGTTTCTTAGGTAATGTTTTTACTTTAAAAATAAATGATCGTCTTATAAAATATATTTAGATAACATATATATACGAGACTCACGAAGTAATAAGCAGCTTTGTCCATCGCCAGAATACCCAATTTTACAAGAGCAGCCGAATGAACCAATGGTATTAACACAAACGGCATTAACATCACACATACTGTAAGACACACTACATTCGTCGATATCTAAAAAATCAAATAGTTTTCATTAATCACGTACGGAATGTCCGCATCACTGATAGGGACATTGTCTGTGGACGTCTTTAGAGTAGGATGAATTAATTGCAATACGAAATACCGCACCCCCTAATATGTAACAGTTCATAGTAATTATATGGCGAGCTAAGATCCACCGTAACCAGGATATAAGTTCTGTCAAAAGAGAGATTGTTCGGCTATAACTGCCTCTCTCCTTACATTAAATAGAGCAGTTTTCAACTGAGTTCCGTAAAACCAAAACCAAAGTAATAACTCTGCCCAATCACAAAACACAAAGACAATCCAGTTAACTAATCAAAACTCAACGCAATTACATGTAGCCGACCCGACGCACGGGAAGACATGTGCGAGTGATTCACGATTGGTTTTGGTTTTTGTTCTGATTGGCTGAGAAAGAGGCGCGAGATTTTTAAACCAATCACCGAGCGTGGTAATGCAAAACCAAAGCAAATGCAAATTACTTCCGACACTCAAGTTAATGCCGCTCTAAGTCAAAACAGGAATGATGACAATGACATGGCATTGAGCTCTAACCAAATGCTTGAGGCAGTTATTATTCCAATAATCAAAATTTTACCAGACAGTAAATAACGGGGAAATTACTGACCACTTGCTAAAGTATATGTTGTTTATTTAGCCATTACAACAAAGTGCTCTCTCTTTCTTTCTAATTTTACGCGTGATTAGCGCGCGCACATAAACACAATATCCTCTTTTTCTGTGCGGCTTGGCTCGCGAGAGAAATAAATCATAGTTAATTACCGACGATTGAAAGTGCGTGCATTTAACTGGAAAAATACATTAAATTGTTCCTTGACATCGACACATGACAATTATTGATGTATTTTACGCTTTGCTTTCTCCTGCCAATTTGCTCTTACGAAGCGTAAACTGAACGGTTCAAATATCAACAGTTCTGGTAGCTGATAAATTTATGGAATTATATGGTATATACAAGGTCTTCCTTCTCCCAAACGAATACGAAGACCCCTTTTTATTTCAAAAATTAAGTTCCCTTTAGGCGAACACCAACAGGCAAAATTTGATTGAAAATCTATGGGCAATTCTATTCCACTGGAATTACTCACCCCAGTGGATAAAAAAACACCATGAATAAGAATGAGTCGTTTTAAAAGCGCCGGATGGAGGAATGGGACGACTAATTATCTCACACAACTAAACGTTTCTAATTCACCTTCTGTCTCCATGTCACAGTGAGCAAGCACGACTTTCCCGGGTATAACAGAATCAAGCCAGTATTTGCCGCTGACCGCTTGTCCTCCTTCACTCGCCTTGATTTCTTTGCACGATTCTGCGGGCAGCTCAGGAATAGAACCGAGAGGAACTAGAAGATACAAAAGGTTGTATACCATCCATTTTATTTTGTTAAATTAAATGAAAACTTTTACCAAATGGTACAAAAGTAGACTTGTAGGACTTCAGATCAAGAACCAACTTTCTATGTTGTTTTAAAACCGAAATTTGTAGAGCTGTGCCTGACCCTGCGAAATGATTTTAAAAAGTTAGTTTTGTAGCACGGCAGTAAAAAGTAGCTTTAATTTTTCTTTCTTTTTTGGCGCTCTAGCACCGATTATATTTTAACATGTGACCGTCCCTATCAAAACAAGCTGTAGCTTTCGTGCAACGTTACCTCTTTTTCTTACTCGTCGATAATAATATCTGTCCGTGTCAGGAACGAAATCTTCAGGTCTGGCTTCCTTGGTGCGATTATTCAGCTCACACATGTACTGAGAAATGACATAGTTCAAGCTTTGACATCTTGCGTCATCGCTGCAGGCCTGAATACATTCGGGCGAGTTTGAAGTTTTTATCGTCTTGAAAATGTGTTTCTTGAGCATCATGCCAAAGATGGAGTATTCGCCTTTGCATTGCTGTGCACTTATTTCATAGAACACCTGGCACAGCAGTAGCTGAACTGCGATACGTAAACGATGCATATTCACCATTCAAATTATTCGGCAGTGCCTAAATTGAAATATATATTAATATTACGTAAAGTTTGGAATTAAGACGAATCTTTTCCTTCTTCCAAAAAAGTCAAGTTGTTAAATTATTTAAAGAGAACGACTGGAGTGTATATGACAAAAAAATAAAATTTAAGCCAACGAAGTGCTTCGCCACTTAGTAATATTTGCTCGTCAAAAATAAAACTAAAACAAAACAAAAATAAACAGTAAAACAAAAAGAAGAGAATCGATTTTGCGGCGATTAGGGTAGCCGGACACAAGGCCAAAATTAATGCAAAACCGAACAACGTCAAAGCTTTTTAAGGTTTAACTTCACTCGAACCCGGCAGATTTTCTCAAGCTAATTTATGGGTAAAAACGAGTCAAGTGAATTATGTGAGAAGACCGACTCCGGTCTAAATGACACGAAAATTGTTTAAGACAACAACGTGCTTTGCCACTAAGTTGGTTTTCAAAAATGAAATGAAATAAAATATTAAAAAAAATAGAATCAAGGTGTAGCGAATCAGATTAGTGGCAACAGTTCACGCTTATTAATTCACAAGGCTCTCTTTCTGGGCGAGAGGTTTTCCCAATGACGTACTTCAAAAAGTAATAAAAAAAAAAATCCAAATTCATTTTTATGACTATTATTTTGAATTCTAATTTGGTTTAAATAAGGAACTGACCATTATTTTCTTGGAGGGGGGGGGGGGGGGATGAAAAATTTTCCTCTGCAAACTTTTTTTTTAGTTTATGCACTTCTGCAAACATTTTTTTTTTTCGAAATTCTTACTATTTTTTGTTATACATATCGTGTTTGCAAACAATTTATTTTGTCTTTCCAGGCCCTGCAAACAATTTTTTTCAATATTTGTCATCCCCCCCCTCCAAAAAAATAATGGTCCGTCCCTAATGTCATCACAGGATGTCTTCAAGGTTAACAAAACCATTACCTATTGATGATATTATTATTGAGAACTCTCGCAATAAAAGGTTTTCACTGTGGCAGTACAAATAATAAATGATTTCTTGTGCGGTTAAAACTGTCGTTGCAAATTGCGTTAAAATTTATGACAAAAAGACTGTGCTAGACAAAGTTAATTGACGTCATAACCCAGGTCATGTTTCGTAGCAACAGAGTCAATGTCAATTTCCTCTCTTGGCGATGCTATATGTATGGAACACTTTCACGTTGATACAGGTCTTTTCTTTAGGTGTAAAGCATTTTGAAACTTTAACGAATATGCCAAGTCGAGCCAAGACTTATGAAATGACCGAGAAAAAACATTTTCGATCCTTGTTATATTTCGATTTTCCAACACGTAAATAATTGATAAGTTTTTCCTAATAATTCAGATTTTTTTTTTAAAGAAAAAACCGAGAATTTCGATAGCTACATCTGTTTTTTTTTCTTGTAACATACTATACGGTCGCCATGTTGCCATACCCAGTCGGAAAATTAAAATCTTCCTATAATTTTCATGTTCTCAAAACATGGATCTAAGGTGCTTAATTTGTTTGAAACGTTAAATAATCTGTACCTAAACTTTTTCTTTGATGCTATTATAATTGTTCGTACTTAAAATAAACTTGTGGACTAATACCGCCAATAGATTTAAATTTTTAAAAAAGTATACGGAATTGTCTGTCATTTAACATTTTTAAATCGCTGGTTTTTTGAGACCGATTAACAGAAATTAAAAATACAAGTAATAGCGATCAAGCTGTATATCTTTACTTAAATCAAACACGAGAGACGAGTGTATCGAATTTATGAGTTCGAGTTAAAAATTTTGAGTTCGAGTTAGACATTTCGAGTTCGAGTTAGAAATTTCGAGTTCGAGTTCGAGTTAACATTTTCCCAGTTGGTCACGCATAGAGTCACCCTTATCACCAAATGAATGCTAACCGCAAGCAAATAGGAGTGGAACTAACCACAAGCAAATAGGAATGGAACTAACCGCAAGCAACTCGAACTCGATATTTTAACTCGAACTCGAAATTCTAACTAGAAATCGAACTCAACTCGAAATTCTAACTCGAAATCGAACTCAACCCGAAATTCTAACTCGACTCGAACTCATGAAATCAACAGACCCACGAGAGACAGTGTTTTATTGGGAAATCCAAACACCGAACGAGAAAAAAAAAAAAAAAAAAACACGCGCAGCAAAGTATTTCTGACAAAATTCGAGGTGTTTGGATAGCCGATGAAACACTTTCTCGAGTGTTTGATATATCTTCTCAATCGAAACAAAAAACAAGGGGTAAAAGGAGAAATAAAATCGTAAAAATCGATGCTTATTAAGATCGGGTATCCAAACCACCGTCACAGTTATAGTTTTCATTGATTTGACTTGACGAATAATTAATGAGATTGAGAAAATTTTATGGAAAACTGTTATAACTAAGGAGGCAGAGGCACCTTGTGGAAGTTTTTTCATTCAGAAAAAGTGTCCCAGTGCAAGAACAAAATCACTGATAAGAGACATAATAATGGTATTGAACTAATCTCCCTTATATATTTTCTTTTTTTTTTAGTTAATATATTACGGTGTTGCACCAATAAACTATCGCATCCGCAAGATTTACCTTTTTGCTCAGTACCTTAGTTTTCTTCGGAATTCCTTCCTGATAGAAATGGCGAAAATCTATTGAAAGGGTGTTTTTTCCTTCTCCGTGTCGTAGCTAAGTGCTACGCGCCCAAAACTTACAGTAAACAGCAGGACTTGCTGAATATAAATGGAAAAATATGTTATTTTATGTTGAAAAAGGATCCTCAGAAGGTGTCGGAGTAGTAGTAAATTATTAATAAAGTCATTATATACAAACAATGTGCATGATTAGTTCTTGTGTGTGAATACTTTTCACGACGAACAAAAGGCGATTTGGTGTTTTGTTTGGGAAGGAGCTAGACATTTTCATTAATTTTTTATATCCAACAGCAAAATGCTATGACCCGTGTACTGTAAGAAATAATTTTTGTTAGTGACTAGGAATGTAAAAAACAAACAAACAAACAAACAAACAAACAAACAAAACAACATAAAAACATTAAATTGAGAGCCAAACGTAATTATGCACTTCGTTTGTCATTTGTTTTATTAACGCTTTGTTACTTAATCATTTTGCATCTTCTGAACATAAATCCGGAAAAATCTCAAATATATTATTATCATTCACTAACATTTCACAATACTCAAATATATAGACAAAGTACTTTAGGGATATCGTCTGATTTTACCCAGGCTATCTTCCGCACAATTTCGTTGGTTGATAGCAACGCGCACCACAGGGAGCCCAGGCTCACGCTTTGACAACTCGGTCAAAATGGAGGCGTCATAATTATAAGGAATTGTATGAAACTTTATAGCAAAAAAATCATATCGAAAAAACATATAATAAACAGCTAGTAAAGCTCACATTTTACACCATGGGTTGTCTATGTTTGGTTTCTTGAATGTTCTAATGCATTTAAACCCTATTTAACCGATGTTTTTAAATTTTCGATCCGGCTGCCTCTCTCCAAGATTTGTACACTTTTGGCTTTCTCCAACACCTTGCCTCCGATTTAGTGGAGGCATTTTTAATTAGCCTCGCCTTTCACCCGCAGCCTCACGCTATGAGTGGGCGATAGTTGTCAGGACGACGACAGTTCTTTCCCGTAGGGGAGGGAGGCAAACGAGACCTTCGAGGGCGCTCTGCCTTAACCCTATTCAGACCGGGCTCTTTTGGATCTTTTCAGTCCGGGGAGGGGGGGGGGGGGATACCGTCGATATGCTACCCTTATATAACATGAGTTCCATAAGGAACTCACCACCCAAATAAGACTTAATAATTTAGCACGATGTCTATATGCCTTGATATAACATAAGTTCCAGAAGGAACTAACCACCCAAAAAGGCTTAATAATCTAGCGCGATGTCGATATGCCGTGAGATAACATTAGTTGAATAAGAAACTCACCTCCCAAAAAATTAAATGCTAAATAATCTAGCGCGATATCGATATGCCGATAACACGACTTCCATAAGGAACTCAGCACCCAAATAAGGCATAATGATCTGGGGGGAAGTCAATATGCTGCCCAGAGATAACATGAGTTCCATAAGGAACTCACCATCAAAAAAAGACATAATAATGTAGGACGATGTCGATATGTTTTCCTGATATAAAATGAGTTCCATAAGGAACTCACTACCCAAAAAGGACTTAATAATCTAGCATGATGTCTATATGCCGTAAGATAACATGAGTTGAATAAGAAACTCACCTCCCAAAAAATTAAATGCTAAATAATCTAGCGAGATATCGATATGCCGCCCATAGATATCATGAGTTCCATAAGGAACTCACCACCTAATTAAGACATAAGAATCTGGCAGGAGGTCAATATGCTACCCTGAGATAACATGAGTTCCTTAAGGAACTCGCCACCCAAGTAAGACGTAATAATTTAGCACGATGTCGATATGCTGCCTTTAGATAAAATGAGTTCCATAAGGAACTCACCACCAAAAAAAAACATAATAAAGCAGCACGATGTCAATAGGCCATGGGATAACATGAGTTGCATTAGGAACTCACAACTCAAATAAGACTTAATAAGGTAACACGATGCCAAAAAAGGCCCAATAATCTAGCGCGAGGTCGATATGCTACCCTTAGGTAACATAAGTTTTATAAGGAACTCGCCACCCAAATAAGACATAATAATCTGGCGGAAGGTCAATATGCTGATAATGCCAAATAAGACGTAATACTTAGCTTGATGTCGATATGCTGCCCTTATATGACATGAGTTCCATAAGGGTCTTATCACTCAAATAAGACTTAATATTCTAGCGCGATTTTGATATGCTGCCCTTAGATAAAATGTGTTCCATAAAGAACTCACTACCCCAATAAGACATAATAATCTCGCGAGATGTCAATATGCTGCCCTGAGATAACTTGAGGAACTCGCAATCCAAAAAAGATGTAATAGTGTAGCACGATGTCGATATGTCGTCCTGAGATAAAATGAGTTCCATAAGGAACTCACCATCCAAAAAAAGACAATTATCTAGCATGAGGTCTATATGCCTTGAGATAACATGAGTTCCAAAAGTAACTGACCACCCAAAACTGACATAATAATTTAGCACCATGTTAGATAACATGAGTTCCATATGGAACTAACCGCCTACATAAGACTTAATTATCTAGCACGATGTTTATATGCCTTGAGATAGCATGAGTTCCAAAAGAAACTAACCAGCCAATGCAAAAAGGCTTAATAATCTAGCGCGATATCGATATGCTGCACATAGATAACATGAGTTCCATAAGGAACTCACCATGTCGATATGTTTTCCTGAGATAAAATCAGTTCCATACGGAACTCACCACCAAAATTAGGCATAATAATGCAGCACGATGTCAACATGCCATGAGATAACATGAGTTGCTAAAGGAACTTACAACCCAAATAAAAAAACTGTTGAGAAAGTACATGATGGAGAACAAAATACTAAACGATGAAGGACTATTTGCCGATTTCTCAGTGCCAACAGACAATGAAGCTGCCGAAGAAGATGCCATCTTAGAAACAGACAGCGAAGAAGACACAACTAGCGCGCAAAAACAACGGTCACCGGAAGCCCCAAAAAGGCGCCAAGATGAACGACCGCGCAAACCTTCGCCTAGAAAACGCAAACAGGAGAACCAAAGAGACCATGAAGAGTACCAGCCAAAGAAGAAACCGCGCCAAATCCCTCCAGAAACAGCAAAGGAGATTAAAGAAAAAATCAGAAAATCGGAGGAGTCAATCGCAAAACTGAAGGCACATTCCGAGAAAGGAACTTGTCCTAAGACTCTCCGCTATAGAGCGAGGGCTAACATTGCGCCCGATGAAGAATTCAAAAATGATATCTCCTTCATCCGAAAAGACGCGGAAAAGAAATTTCTGGATGCTCTTACTAAGTTTCACTACAGGCGAATAGAAACACTTGCTGTCAAACTGAGAAAACTAGAGCAGCTCGTATCACGAAGTAAAACCACTGATGTAAAACTTATTAAGAATAGGCCACTATCAACTAAAGAACACGCTGATAGGATCGAACGAATCCAGAAAAAAAAAATGTCAAAACTCAATGAAGAGATGATGGTTCTAAAAAAAAACAAAATAAAGAAGTTGAACCTTATCCTAGAGTGTTATCTGTGTCTGCAAAAAAAAAACCCCAAACAAGAAAGGGAAGGGAAAATAAATTTATATCTACTAAGAAACGTAGAGAAAGTAAACGAAAATTGCAGAACGATATTACAAAGAAAACAACGGAATCGAAGAAAAAACACATTAGGAACCTCTCAGATTACGATCTGACACGCGACCAAATCAACCTTCTGTCAAGGGGGGTCAAATACATTCCTACACCCGTGACAAACAAAAGTCACATAAGAAAAGAACTACTAAAAGATTTCGCAAATTTTGCAAGGCGAATGCGCCTACAGTTTATCTTTCACAGTAAAGATAAAGAACCGCATCCCTTCCACGTGAAATCAAACTGGGAGCCGCCCATTCAACCGTCAGTCGCACTTAGAAGAAGGTCAAAATTCAGCTAGCGGAAATACAAATATCTAAGCCAAAAAACAACCTGCCTACCAACGAACGTCTAGCTATCAAAGAGTTGAAACAAAACACAAATATTAATATCAAAAGGGCAGACAAAGGTACATCGACTGTCATTATGAATAAAGAAGACAAAATACACGAGGGGCAAGTACAACTAGATGTTAGAGAAAACTACAAAGCCCTTCCATCACCCATGGTGTCCGAAACTTATCAGAGAGTCACGCAACTCATGAAAACACTACACCATGGCAACCATATTGATACAATGACAGAGAAATGGCTATCACTCTCGCAAAACCCCCCACGAATTCCTATTTTCTACACTCTAACAAAGATTCACAAACCAAATCCAGTTGGAAGACCAATCATTTCGGGCTGTGAAGGCCCTACAGAACGAATATAATCTTTTCTAGATTTTCTCCTTCAGCCTATAGCCAAACAACAAAAGTCGTATCTGAAAGATACAACAGACTTCGTTAACTTCATAGAAAAAACAAAGGTCGAAAGAAACACAGTTCTAGTCTCCATGGATGTGACAAGCTTATATACCAACATTCCACAGGAGGAAGGAATAGCCACTGTATGCAATGCATACGAAACATTGCACAAAAACAGTCCTCCCATACCAACACACTACATTAGAGAAATGCTTGAACTCATCCTAAAGGAAAACTCATTCGAGTTTAACGGGAAACACTATCTCCAGACGCACGGCACCGCTATGGGCACAAGGGTTTCAGTAGCATTTGCCAACATTTTCATGAGCGTAATAGAGACAGAAATCATTCTCCATAGCTCTAACAAACCACTGGTCTGGAAGAGATACATTGATGATATATTTTCCCTCTGGAACATAGACAAACAAGACATAGACCTGTTCCTAGAACTAGCTAACAATCACCATCCGACCATAAAATTTACGGCTGAGATTTCAGACACAGAGATCACTTTTCTGGATACATGTGTTTACAAGGGCGAAAGATTCAAGAGAGAATCTATCCTTGACGTGCGCACACATTTCAAACCGACAGAGTCATTCCAATACACAGAATTCTCCTCTTGCCACCCTCCAGGAGTCTGGAAAGGTTTCATTAAAGGGGAAGCCCTTAGACTTCTTAGAACAAATTCTTCAGAGAAAACTTTTGAAGAAAACACTACACAATTTAAACGAAGACTGCGGGCGAGGGGTTATCCAGATAACCTTTCGGAGAAGATTCTGTCAGAAGTTAAATTTAGCCAAAGAATGTCGGCACTACAATACAAACAAAAGACGCGCAAAAGAATTCTACCTTTCGTAACAGAATATCGCCCTTCAGTGCCTAATCTTAAAAATATTCTAATGAGAAAGTGGCACCTAATAGAAAATCAACCAGTGCTTAGAGAAATATTTAAAGACCCTCCCACCCTTTCATACAGAAAAGGGAGGTCGTTAAAAGATATACTCGTTAGAGCAAAACTTTGAAGGTCTACAATACAAATCTCGACCAATGGGAGTCGTGTTTGGCCTGTCTCTTTTACTTGCCATCATGTTTATATGCCTTGAGATAGCATGAGTTCCAAAAGAAACTAACCAGCCAATGCAAAAAGGCTTAATAATCTAGCGCGATATCGATATGCTGCACATAGATAACATGAGTTCCATAAGGAACTCACCACGTCGATATGTTTTCCTGAGATAAAATCAGTTCCATACGGAACTCACCACCAAAATTAGGCATAATAATGCAGCACGATGTCAACATGCCATGAGATAACATGAGTTGCTAAAGGAACTTACAACCCAAATAAGAAAACTGTTTGAGGTAACATGAGTTCCATAAGGAACTCACCACCAAATAGGCCGTAATAAGGTAGCACGATGCCAATATGCCGCCTTGAGATAGCATGAGTTCCCTAAGGAACTCACCACCCTAGTAGGACGTACTAATGTAGCACGATGTCTATATGCCTTTGGATAACATGAGTTCCATAAGAAACTCACCACCCAAATAAGACGTAATAAAGTAGCAGGATGCCAATAAGCTGCCCAGAAATAACATTAGTTCCATAAGAAACTTACCACCCTAAAAAGACATAATAATGCAGAGGGGTAACAACTTTGAGACACACGAATTGAGTCAGTCGAGCTATGGGAAACAAACATTTTCTTAGGATGGCCTATAGCGTTCTGTACGTGCTGGACTGGACCTTGTCACAGGTCGACACATTTGTTTGGCCAAGTAAACAGGTAAACTTGTGACCCATGAGAAAAACAATCTAAGCAATTCCCGAATGATGTCGAATGCCTGAACTTCGTGAACTCTCCTTCTCTGCTTTTATATAATACTTTGAGTGCGTTTTTGCCAAAAGACGTTTTGACCAAAAACATGATGTTATAATAGGAAATACGACCGGATCTTGCTTCGTAAATTTTATTTAGCGATTTCACCAATGCAACCCACCTAAATTCTTTTAAGATCGACTGGACAGCTAACGATACAAAGAACAAAGAATACAACGTGGCAGCAACAGTGCAAGTCAGTTTTATTCATAGAACTTTCGGATTTTTACATCTAAAACAAAATTTTTTCGCAGCCATACAAACCCTCATAACGAGCCACAAGTAACCGGAAGTTCAGAAATTCGCACGGTCTGGTTGCTATGAAGTGACGTCATAGGCCGGCTCAGAAGCTATCATCGCATGTGATTTGTGGTTTTACCGGCCGACAGTTTTAACACTTTTGTACAACCACATGTGAAGCGGCTGTTTGGAGGCATTCCTGTTTATTTCAAGCGGCTGGATTGTTCTTTTGACATTTGTTGAGATTGGATTACAGATTTTCCTGACAAAGCGCGCGTTAAATTTGTCTTCATGTCGATCGAGTCCTGTTCAGAATGGATTCTGCAGCACTCCGACGTGCAAATCATGGAAATGTTACTGAATCCCCTGAATCCTTAAATATTCAGTGTTCCTGTGGATAATTGATGTGCCCCATTGGTTTCAAGCCTGTGAGAGAATTTGCTATGGTCGATTTCAGAAACCTAAAAAAATGGCGGGCTTTTCATCGACACGTACACAAGAAAGAGGTATCTATAGCCTATTAATTTCCTCGGCTGTGTTTCTCAGGCCTATTTTCGACAGACAATAAAAAGACAGCCACTAAAAGAAGCATATTTGGCTGGTAAACAAACCGAAGATAGGCCAAAATTTGACGAACAGCGAATGCAGCCACAACAATACTAGCGCCGATCGTTTTGGTAAAACAAATACTAGGAGCTTTGCAGGGTAACATTGTTGATGCATTAGCAGCAGACAAAGTTAATATTCTCCAGTACAAAGGAAAAATCCATGAGTAACAATAGTCAGGTTTAATATATATTTTTTCTGGCTAAACCAGGATTTGATAAGGAATAATTTTGGAGAAGTGTAGCTTGAAGAATTATGCGATCATTATATATCCTGTCTGGTTTGCTCATCATACAAACGTATTTATTATTTTAATTCGTACATGACATCAAAGCTTAGGCAAGTGTTATATATCCTCCTTGGCTTGGCAAACTTTAAGTCCAGGTATCACATGCATGCCAAATGTAAGTGCTTCCAAGATATTAAAATTTATTTAATATTTAGATTTGCTCATGAAATATAAGCTTAAACAAGTGTTATATATATTCTTTGGTTTGTACAGCTTGGAGTCCTGGCATCATTGCATGCCCGAGTGCTTCAAGGATATATAACCTTTTTGTTGATATTTTGATTCGCACATGACATCGAGGCTTAGGCAAGTGTTATATATCCTCTTTGGTTATTCCAATTTGGAGTCCTGGCATCATTGTATGCCTGAGTGCTTCAGGGATATATAACCTTTTTTTTTTAATATTTTGATTCGCACATGACATCGAGGCTTAAGCAAGTGTTATATATCCTCTTTGGTTTTTCCAACTTGGAGTCCTGGCATCATTGTATGCCTGAGTGCTTCAGGGATATATAACCTTTTTGTTAATATTTTGATTCGCACTTGACATCGAGGCTTAAGCAAGTGTTATATATCCTCTTTGGTTATTCCAACTTGGAGTCCTGGCATCATTGTATGCCTGAGTGCTGTAGGGATATATAACCTTTTTGTTGATATTTTGATTCGCACATGACATCGAGGCTTAGGCAAATGTTATATATCCTCTTTGGTTATTCCAATTTGGAGTCCTGGCATCATTGTATGCCTGAGTGCTTCAGGGATATATAACCTTTTTTTTAATATTTTGATTCGCACATGAAATCGAGGCTTAGGCAAGTGTTATATATCCTCTTTGGTTATTCCAATTTGGAGTCCTGGCATCATTGTATGCCTGAGTGCTTCAGGGATATATAACCTTTTTGTTGATATTTTGATTCGCACATGACATCGAGGCTTAGGCAAATGTTATATATCCTCTTTGGTTATTCCAATTTGGAGTCCTGGCATCATTGTATGCCTGAGTGCTTCAGGGATATATAACCTTTTTTTAATATTTTGATTCGCACATGACATCGAGGCTTAGGCAAGTGTTATATATCCTCTTTGGTTATTCCAATTTGGAGTCCTGGCATCATTGTATGCCTGAGTGCTTCAGGGATATATAACCTTTTTTTAATATTTTGATTCGCACTTGACATCGAGGCTTAGGCAAGTGTTATATATCCTCTTTGGTTATTCCAACTTGTAGTCCTGGCATTCGGCATTGCATGCCTGAGTATTTCTGGGATATACAAACTTCAAAGCTTAGGGCTTCCCCAAGTTTAGCCCTGGAATCAACATCAACATTAACCATGCAAGCAAATGACTAGTATTTCTACTCTTGACGAGACTCTACTCACAGTTCTCGTCATTCATTCATTTGAACTGTAAAGGAAAGCTTTAAAGTAAAATGAAAAAGAAAACAAAAAATGTTCAAAAAGCGCAAAAAAAATTCGTAAACGCGCGCCAAGAAGCCCTTTAATGTGATGGCTGCAATAAGTGGCAGCACAGGTCGTGCAACAGAACGTATTGTTCGGTCTACGGTAGGAACATCAAGATGGGAAGAATACTGGGAAGCAGTTGCTGAAATCCTGTTCGCGGCTCGTTTGTACAGCTGGTGTATAAAATAAAGCATATCCTGTCTCCGGTCCAGCTGCACTGTCCCCAAAACGGCTCTTTTACTGATGAGCCACCGCGCCCTGCTTTCGTCGTTTTGGACGTTTGTAGGTCGCTAAAAATGGCTCTTTTAGGAGCCGCCAAATCTGCAAAAGTCATGATCAACATAGGTTGTGTACTTTTACATTGTAAACTAAAAATTGTTATTTCTCCGCGGAAAATATGGGCCATGCATTCACATCAATAAGTTGTTCAGGTAGATCAGAAAAACATCAATGAAAGGATAAAAATCTAAAATTCGAACTTTGTTTAGAAATGCCAACGAATTAATATAAGTAGATCAGTGGAATTTTTCACCGCTGAACTTCCTCCGCCAAACGCTTTGTGCTATGGGCTGCGATATTTGTTGAGAAAAAGTGTGCAATGCGGTGTAGAAGCCTTACATGTAAGTATGGAAATCGCTTGGATACGTGTTTCGTTCGAGTATTCTTAGAAAAACGGTGAGAAATTCTGACTGAAGGGTATATAGCTCTGCCGGGTATCTAGACACAACTTTAAAAATATATTTCTATAGAGATATTTCCGTACGCGAGTAGTTAAAAATGAGAAAATCGAAGAGTTCTTTCAAGAAGTATTTCGCTTTTGAACTTTTTATCTCGCTCCGTGAAAGAACTGGAGTAAAAGAAGACCGCTCGCATTCTTCCCAAACTATCACTAAACGTGCCAAATATATCATGTATATAATGTCCCGGAACATCAAAAGCTTTTTTATGACCAAAATAGAATTTTTAATTATATACACTCTTTCACGTTTCGGGATTATGACACATTCGCGCTAAAGTTCGCACATTTAGTAGAACAGAAACGATTAATGGCAGGGATATTGTTACAATGGAATGCTGCAAGCTACTGGACTTCACGCTGAGATAGAGGAGTAAAAAACCTCTAGCTATCTCTGCGGGATCCAGAGGTCTGTTTTCGGTTGCTAAGAACTTGCGGCTCGTTATGTATTAGAAAATTAAACTTTTAGGAGTACAGTGGCTCTTATCGGTAGCTTCGACTTCCTGTGGTTTGCTGTGAATAGTTCAATATATGTGATTGATAAACGAAATAATTATTGTCACAAGGTCTGAAAAATGCTTAGTAACGAAGCTTTCGACTATCTCGGAAAGACTTCATCATCAGCGTGTTTGAAAGTTAAGTGAACAAGATACCTTATGGAGTCGGAACATACAAAAGGAAATTAAATTACACCTCTATTGTCACTTTTTTAACGCAAATTTCCCGTTAGGGTCATCTTCACTTCCATTTAATTTAAGACAGTGGAAACTATGGAATGCGCTATCGTTTTATCTTTCACATGCACCGGGCCGTGGTTTACGCGTTGTTATTGCACACATCATTTCCTTATGGCTGGAGCTCGCCAAGGAGGGGAATCGTCATTTTGCCGTATGGTGACCTATTATTTTTCTCTTCTTTTGCATGAGACAATAATTTCTTATCTGTGAAATAAATATAGACCATGCAGTTACCATTGTTGAGTAAAAACCAACCGTCGGAAACGTGTATTTAGAAAGCAATGGTAAATACATAGTTATGATGAGATTATACGAAATTGTTGTGTAATATACAAACAAGGTTTTGTTTCTCCTAAACAGTAATGATAAACCCCATTTTATGACAAAATTTACGTTTCTAAACTAATAAGATAAGTCTAACAAGATGGAGTACATCATTGCTTTCAAATATTTTCAAAGTTACTCCTTGATTTAACCTTACATTCCTTGCCGTGCGAATTCTAGCGTAACCTTCTTTATCACTATGTTAATTAAAACTATCTCATATTCAACAAGCGCGAGTGGAATAATTGTTTTATTAAAAACTCCCAAACAACTGCTCTATTTGTAGCCTGCGTAGCTGGCGGTATTGTTGGGTTTTAAAGCGCGCACAAGCAAGCGACAAAGCCGCGAGAGACTTGGGAAGGAGGAGTTGAAATACTCCTCCTCCCCAAGCCTCTTGCGGCTGGGCCGCTTGCTAGTACGCGCTTAAAACCCAACAATACCACCAGCTACGCAGGCTACTATATTTCAGCCCCCTGGCTGTTCTTGTTGACGCCTACACCTAACTCAAGTTTATAGACATGCAGCAAGTCAATTAAACGAGAGAAGTGTAGTAAAGCACCAGGCGCAGCCAGTCGAGTGTGATTTCGCACTTCTTGAGTCAAGCTGCTTAAATCAAAATGATTCCTATTAAAGTAAAAGGCGATATAAATATAAGGTGATATATACACGCAGATATACGCTAAGCTTATAAGCAGGCTATGCTTTGCTATGCTATGCTATGCTTTGCTATGCTATGCTATGCTTTGCTATGCTATGCTATGCTATGCTATGCTATCATGCTATGCTATGCTATGCTATGCTATGCTATACTATACTATGCTTTGCGATGCTATGCAGTGCTGAGCTGTGCTGTGATGTGCTGTGCATTGCCATGCTATGCTATGCCATTTAACAATTATTCAATGAGCGCGCGTTGGTAGATAGCAAACGAGGTGCTACGCGCCTGTTTGGCTATTGCTATCTCATATCTAAAAAGCGCGAGTGGAAAAATTGTTTTATTAAAAAACCCCAAAGAACTGCTATATTTGAAGCCTGCGTAACTGGCGGTATTGTTGGGTTTTAAAGCGCGCATAAGCAAGCGGCGCAGCCGCTAGAAGCTTGGGGAGGAGTTGGAAAACTCCTCTTCCCAGGCCTCTCGCGGTTGGCCCGCTTGCTTATACGCGCTTTAAAACCCAACAATTCAACTACGCAGATTACTATATTTGAGCTCCCAAGCTGTTTTTGTTGACACGTACACCTACCATATTTGTGGTCCATGGTATATGAGTTCATATACCATGGCCTGTAAACCAATCAAAACTCAGGAATTGTAATATCCCATGGCCAGTTTTTAATAAGCTTTGTTATACTATATGCTATGCTGTTCTATGCTATGCGTTGTTATCAGCTATACTATGCTATGCCATACTATAAACGATGCTATGCTCTAAGATATGCTATGCCATGCTATGCGACGCTTTGCTATGCCACAAGCAATGCTCTGCTATATGCTATGCTTTAAGCTATGCATCGCTATGCTGTGCTGTAGTATCGTAATATTGTATCGTAAGCCAAGTTAATGTTTATTTTTTCTAGAAAAAGAAAGTATAATAAAAATCTGGCCCATCGTATATCACTAGCTTTGCTATTTCAAATTGTTTCATTCATACTAGTTCTCACGTTGTATTTAATGTCTACGAGAGATCTGGAATAGAAACAGCGCTATTCATTTCTTGCGATTCAAGTGCATCCAATAAAATTATTAACTACCGGCTTAGTAATTACTAGCCAATTAATAGTATTAATCTACGACTCTATTTGGTAAGGAATAAAAACGGTTTTAGTCGGTACTACAATAGCGGAGATTACAGCCTGTTCCAATCAAGTAGTAAACATAGTAAGAACCACAGTTCCTCACTTGGATGCTTGTGGGCCATTGACCACCATTATAACAACAGCTTGAGCTCCAGTGAAAGCAAACCTGCCTGGTAACCTGGCCCTCGGCCACTGTTGGATGGGCACCGTTCAACCAGCCTGGGGCATGGGTATTACAGCTGTATTTTGGTGGACATGTGGTGGGCATTTTCGTGCCTGCATCTCCCTGGAAACGATACCAGCCCGGGACAAGCTCAGAGTCACACAAAACGACCTCTTTGATGGCCGTAACCTTCCGTTTGCTATCCGTTAGATTTGTGTACGTGAGACATTCTATAATTGGCAGAAACAATTTTATCTTTTAAAATTTTCCAAAAAACGGGATAGGCCTAATTTAAAATGTATTAAAAAATGTTTTCTTTTTGTAAATAATTGGACAACGGTGCAGATGTTTTAAAACATATTCTTCGAGAGTCGGCCATTTGTCGACCGATAAATGATGGGCACTGGGCTGACAGTCGACCAACATAGTCGGCAGATAGTCGATCGACACAATGTCGACAGTCTTCTCACACTCGGCCAATAGTCAACCGATATATCGACCGAACATTGGCCAAGTATCGAGTAACTATAGGCACACTATCAATCAATGTGTCGACCGCCTATCGATTAATACATGGACCGAAATATCGACCGACATCTACCATCGAGACTTAACCAAAACCTAGTCAATTTAAACCCACCTTCCGGCAAGGGAACGCAACTTGTCTTTCCGTCCCCAACGTATCCACTGTTACAGGCACAAGTGTAAGATCCCAACGTATTTGTACACGTGGCCAGATCGCTGAGACAGTCATGGATACCGATGTCGCATTCGTCAATATCGGTGATATCTGAAATATAAATAAATGTCGGAGTCACATATCATTAATGTGCGAATTCAAATATCAAACAGTTGTTGCCAGAAATAAAGACATAAATATTTCATTGTCTTTTCCAAGCTGTTGAATATACGTAGCTCTAAAAGAAAAGAAAATCATCACTTGCAAACTAAAAGAAATAGGTCACTAAATGACTGAATAAATTAATGACCGAAAGAGCGAAAAAGGAGATCAGGGTATGTAATAATTTCAGTTGTAATTTTTAATTTACACACCATGAAAGTTTTCTTGTTAAGAATTTTAGTCGTGAGGTGCAAGTGCAGTAGCAATAATTTGGGATGTATTTTCTAAAGTGTCTAAATTTTTATAAATTCTTACGGGCGAAACAAGCGAAGGCTGAGAGTCAAAGGACCGGACTCGCATAAGAAGAAAGCACGATTTTACGTTCCTAATTCACCTTCTGTTTCCATGTCCAGAGAGCAAGGACAACTTTTCCAGGTACAATAGAATCAAACCAGTATTTGCCGCTGACCACTTTTCCTCCTTCACTCGCCTTGATCTCTTTGCACGATTCTGCGGGCAGCTCAGAAATGGAGCCGAGAGGGACTAAAACATAAAAGGGTTGTATGTCATACAGTTTTAAATGAAAACTGGACACTGTCCCCTCATCCTCTCTTGATGAAAACTGAATAGTACTGAAAAAAAAAATAATTAAAAAACGACTTTCCTCTGTTTTTTTTTTTTTTCTGTTTGTTTGTCGGTTTGTTTGCTGTCTATCTGTTTTTCAGGGACACCCAACGGACCATTTCTGTGTGAATATCTAATCGGCAGCCCTATATTTGCCTACGACTTTCGGATTTATTAAAGTGTAATGAAAACATGTAGTTTTCTTTACCTCATACTTTCGTGACTTCGTGACATGGGGAAAGTAATGCCTGTTGCTTTCGGAGAGCGAAAAATGTCATTTTGGGTACAAAAAAGGCAGCTACGATTTTCGAGAAGGAAACAGTGCTCGTAAATTCTGGTAGTAATATTTCGTTCTCTAAAAATTTCTGAAGTTTGAAAGTTCAGCTATTGAATCCGAACAGAAAAAAAAATCTTAGAATTTACAAAATAAGCCTTTATATCGCACTAAAAGGACACTTATAACGTAAAAACTGTTTTCCGACAGGTATAGCAAAATTTGCTCGTTGGGTGCTGCTGTGTTTTTGCACTCCAGCACGGATGATTTTACCTATGGGACAACTTTTATCAAACGGAACTTTCGTGTTATTTTACCTCTTTTTCTCACTCTTCCATAATAAAATCTTTCAGAGTCAGGAACGAAAACTTCAGGTCTGGCTTCCTTTGTGCGGTTGTTCAATTCACACATGTACTGGGAAATGACGTAGTTAAAGCTTTGACATCTAACGTCAACACTGCAGGCCTAAATACATTCGGGCGAGTTTGAAGTTTTTATCGTCTTAAAAATGTGTTTCTTGAGCATCATACCAAAGATGGAGTATTCGCCTTCGCATTGCTGTGCAGATATTTCACACACCAACTGGCATAAGAGTAGCTGGGCCGCGATGCGAAGGCGATGCATCATCCACATGGTTCAAGTTCTTCGGCGGTCCCTAAATTGAAATACACATTAAAAACAAGTAAACATGGCAATGTAGACTAGAATCTTTGTCCTTCTTTGAAAAAATAAGTCGACTTTATTATTTACGAAGAACAACTGGGGTGTACAGTATATATTTTTAATGACACGAAAGATAACTAAGGCAGCAAGGTTCTTCAATAGAATCAATGTAGCTACAATTAAGGTTTCAGCAAAAATTCACTGCGACGATCATTTATCACTTTATATACATTCGCAGTTCATATATGAATCATTTCATGTACATTACATTTCACTCCTCTCGCGGGGAAAAAAGAACTCACAATTGACCTTGCTCCCAATGTGTGGCTTCGATAACTCAGTTGGTTTAGCATCGCACCGGTATCGCGGAGGTCACGGGTTCGAATCGCGTTAAAGCCCTGAAATTTTTTTCAGGCTTCTTCATTCCAAATGCTTAAATTGGAAATTCACTGCGACGATCATTTATCACTTTCAAGACCAAAATTAATGCTAACAAAATCGAACAATGTCAGCGCCTTTTTATAGTTTAATTTCACTCGATCCCTGTGGATATTCAACTCTGGACAGGCTTACCGAACTGTAGCTAATCAAGTTAGCAGCCTAACATTTTCACACTTATTATTTTAGTGGACTCTCGCAATGGGTGGTTTTCGCAATGAAGTGTTATAAAAAAATACCAGATATCAGTAATTTATATACTTGTTGTTTGAATTCCAGTTTAGATTTATAACGACATCACGGGATGTCTTTGAAAATCCCCAAATCCTTAATGTGTATACTCTTCTATTATTGATCATGAGAACTTTAGCTCGCAATAGGAATTTTGTTTACTACAACATTGCAAAAAATTGATTATATACTTTTTTCGTGAACCTCGTAAACTCTCTGTACCAGATCAAAGGTTAATCTTTTAAAAATATAGTCAAATGTATGGACAATTTGAGACGTTATTGGATGCTTTCTAGCATAGCAACATCGTTAAATTTGGAAAATAGAATCCTTTGTGTTGAATCTTTACGGTACGATTCATAAGTTGTTCCGAATTAAAAAAGAATATATATATTTGGCATAAATTCTGACGGCGTTGCCTACCTGACAAAAAATGCGTCCAAAACTGTGATCAAGTCTATAGCATGAGAAAACTTTAAAAGAGAACGGCTGTGCTCGCTGAAGTGAATTGACGTCATTAAGAACATTGTTATGAACTGGATAAACCCTGTCCCGTTTCCTAGCAACACAGTCAAGACGAATTTTCTCCCGTATATAAAGACATATTTAAAAACTCTCAAAACCAAAATTTAATAATGCTAGGAACGTTTCATATTGATACAGATCTTTACTTTTCCTGTAAAGTATTCCGCCGATTTGCCAAGGCTTCTCAAATGACCAAAGAAACAGCGTTTCCGTGTTAACTTCGGATGTAACATTTAATTGGAAGGTTTGTCAAAATAATTGAGATTTTGAAGAAAAAAACTAAAATTCAATAGGTTGTCACAGTGAATTCCGTTTTTTTCTAATCCCTCAATAACCTCCCGATAACTCGAACTGAAAGCTTGGATTTTGCAACCCTGGTAGAACTAACTCTATAGCTTTTTTGTCATCGTGTGACATCGGCGCGTCTTCTTGAACTTATACATTACTACGTTGCACCCGATATCTCATCTTAGACCGTTACCTCTGTTTGGTTAGTAGCTTTTCTCCAGAATTCCCTGCACTTGATATGCCAAAGATTCTCAAACGACCAAGAAAAAAAAAAACAGTATTTCCGTGTCAAGTTTCGATTTTCCCAATATGTTAATAATTAAAAGGTTTGCCAAAATAATTCAGAATTTGAAGAAAAAACTGAAATTTAATAGTTAATCACAGTGGAATTCCAATTTTCCGATCCCTCAAAAACGTCCCTCTATATATCTCGACTGAACCGAAAGCCTTTCTCTTGTGTTTGCTTCTCTAGTCGAACTCTATAACTTTTAATTTCGTCATCGTCTTGGCGAGATTTCTTTAACCTATACATTACGGCGTTGCACCCGATATCACATCTAAGACCGTTACCTGTTTGGTTAGTAGCTTTTCTCCAGAATTCCGTGTTCCTATAAAGGGCGAAAATCTCTTCTAGTGATGCTGTTTTCTTCCTTGTGTTGAAACTAATACTACCTGCCTAAAAATTACAATAAAAACTTGCCGAATATAAATGGGAAATAATGTTTTTTAATGTTTGAAAAGCATCCAGAGAGGTCACGGAATAGTGTTAAATTATTAATAGAAGTCATTATTCACAAACAGTGTGTATGAGATAGTTCTGGCCGGTATGAATGTTTAAGGTCAAATCCCTACATTTTGTTAAAATTTTTCAGTTTGGAAGCCAGATATTTTCAGTAGTCGCTAATATAGCGAACAGCAAAATGCTGTGGAATTTGTGTAAGAATCGGTCGACGGGAAGATACATTTTTTTTACTGGAACAAAACTTAGACCAAACAAACGAAATTATGCACTTCTTTTGTGACTTAATGTCTTTTCAACTGGCAGATGACGAGATGAAAGAGGCTTTTATATTAACTTCAAGCTTAACAATTAAAACAACAAACCGTCGTCAGAATCTACAAATATCAACTTAGTAAAAAATTCATGACATCCGCATTTGGTCAGAACGTTCTTCTTATCTGCTATACTTACATATCTTGCGATTGACGTACAGCAACTGTATGTATATACCCTTATGACACAAAAGATTTCTGGCCCGATGTATAAAACATTTTATGGTTTACTAAGCTTGTTTTTATGTCAATTGATTATTTGTATAATTGCTTAAATGTAAAAAAAAAATGTATAAAACAAACAGTATTTTTTGCATTGCGAAATTTAATTCGCTCTCAGTGTCCTGTAAGCGGGAATTATCTTCAAAGATCTTGCATGATATCGTCTAATTTTAACAAATTAGGTTTAGGCCCTCATCGACTAAGTACCAGGCGATATTTCGCGCATTTCTTAGGATAATTATAAAATAACAAACATAACTTTACGATTTTTGAAACCCTGGGACGTAGGGGGGGGGGGGGGGGGGGGTGTGGATGGAACCCTCACCGGAGTTTTCGTTAAATTAAGGCGTATCGAAAATATTTTTCACTGAGAAGAAAGCCCTTAGCTTACTCTTCAAGATGACATATTTTTAATTGGCTGTGACGTCATATGACGCCACGTTACGTCATTAACATTAACATTAACATTTTCTTAGAAAGCCACAAAATAACGGAAATTGATGCAAAATCAAGCCAGAATGCTTATGAAATGTAAAAACAAATTAAGCAAATCTTGCACTTCTGTTTCAAAAAACTGGAAAAAGTAAAAAAAAAAAAACTGTTAAAGATGACTTTTTTTGGAAAGATTTGCTTGTATTTGTGACGTTGCCATGGTAACGTCAAATATCATGGACACATGGTTGAATAAATACAAAATACGAGGTAAAGTTTTCTATTTTTTAAAACAAAATAAATATTTGGTCGCATTGTGTAAATAAACGCGAGTCGCCGTCGAAATATTTTTTCTCAAAGACGTCTTGCTTAAAAAAAGCAAGACGAAAACACAAGTGCTTAACTGAACTGAAAACGAAGATTTATTTTCACAAAAAGCTTACAAATGTCTTAACTGGAAAATTATTACGTCCTGTTCAAGTGTTGAATAATCGTGACTTGAGAAAGAACTTTTAATTATGCGTGGGAACACGTGTCGCTGATTGGCTGTTTTTAATTGAAACTAATCGTGCGTGTCCGTACGGAGTCCGTTCTTGCAGCTGATCATTGTTTTCTACATTGCAGCGAACGATTATCGATCCCGAACCATTCCCTTGGGATTGCTAACAGCTTTTTTCATATAACAAAGAGTCTAATGCGCATGCGCAAAGCGCACGCAAGCATTAGACTCAAAAAGCGCATGTGGGATCAGACACAGCATGTGGTCACTCACCCCAGGCCATCCGGGACAAAAGCGGTGCTCTTGGTGCAAAGTGTTGCTTGAACTGACTCATTACGACCGAAAACCGATCAAGGGTGAAAAAAATGTCAGCAAAACTGTAAAAAGCACAAGCCGAGGGTTATAAAAACACAGCCTTGATGTCACAGACATTGTTTTCAATTATCCCTTAAACTAATACTATTATCCCTTATCCCTAAACTATTTTTCCCGTTATCCCTTATCCCTAAAATTATTTTTCCTGTTATCCCTTATCCCAAAAACCCCTAACAGGGCCTCTAACAAGGCGGCTGTAAGAAGAGCTTGTCCGCCTATTTATTAGATGTTATTAGTATTGTGTAACTTTTTTATTTGAAATAATCGACATTAGTATATACACACTCAGTGATCTTGGTGTTTCAAGCAATCTGATTGGTTCGCTATCTCGGGCTAATGAGCATTATTCACTCCCTACGGAGTGAATAATGCTTGATCCGAACTGAAACAAAATGGCCGGCGTAAACTCGCGTTTCGCCGGCGTTTCTGAATCGCAAATACTAAGAATACAAGAAGATGCTGAACCAGAAAAGACAAAAAAAGGCTAAGAAATTTGGCCTGATGGTTTTCAAAGTAAGAGAAGACTACATATTTCGCAATTTGCAGCACAATGTCCACACAACTCGAGTACTAAAACGATAAACAACGCTTACCGTCAAGTCGCTCTTCGCCCGGCATCGGCAGAAATGAATACCGCAGATTTATCGGCAGCAACATCAAGTGTTATTCAACCAAGATCCTCCACAAGGAAGGAAAAGGTCTTCGTGCAAGAAAACATCCAGTTTTCACCACAGTTCTGAAGACATTCAGTAAGCTTATAATCCAAACTTTCAGGTGGATCCTTCGCCAACTGCTCTTTCAATTTTCAATTCAAGTGAACTTCAAAAGCTTTGATTCAACGGTCAAAATGTTTTGCAAGCAGGTTTTTGATCAGATTGCAGGTTTGAGTGGTGTTAAAGGACCATTTTGCTAGATTGAGACGAGGATTTTATCGAAGATTAACTAGATTTGCCATGTTTGAAGATTCTGTAAACTGTTTCGCGTATATCGGTTAGTGCCGCTTTATATATGTACGTTTTCCACGCATGAATTGAGAGGTCAATTAAATCGACTTTAAATGGTTTCCTTCTGAAAACTTTGAGATCGCTTGTTGTTGAGATCACTTCGTGTGTATATACTAAAACAATTATTCTTTGAAATCTCGGTGAATAGCGGCAGAATATTCACCTCGCCGCTCTGCGGCTCGGTGAATATTCTACCACTATTCACCTCGATTTCAAAGAATAATTGTTAATTATTCAAGTGTTCTATTACCTTGTGCATATCTATATTTCTCAAAGTGTAAACGTCTTTAAACGGATGACAGATACGGTTGAGAATCCGAAATTTAAAGTGACGTGTATATTTTTTCAGATGTCTAATTTTCTCTAATTTTTAAGAAATTGCGTTAATATCACTGTGTTAGTGATTTGATATTGCACATGTGCACACTTTCTAACCCGTGGTTACCCCTTGTCTAGAAAACTAAAAGAACCGAGAAATCTAAGCTTGTATCTTCTCACTACAAAAGAACCACCGGAATAGAAACAGTACTGTTATTGTTTTGCGAATTTTATGCGTGGTAATAATATTGTTATCTACCGGCTTATTTTATAACTAGCAAATAACTCATTTACTTTGTTTGGTAAGGGATAAAAACTACAGGCGGTTGTTTCACTCAAGTTGTAAATATAGTATGAACCGCAGTTCCTCATTTGAATGCTTTCGGACCAGTTACAACAGTTTGAGCTCCAGTGAAAGCACACCTGCCTGGTTACAAGGCCTTCGGCCATTGTTGGATGAGCGCCGTTCAGCCAGCCTGGGGCATCGGTACCACATCTTTTCGTCGGTGGACATGTGGTGGGCATTTTCGTACCTGCATCTCCATGGAAACGATACCAGCCAGGAACGAGTCTCGAGTCACACAACGGGACCTCTGTGATCGCCGTAACCTTCCGTTTGCCTTCAGTCAGATTTGTATAGATAAGACATTCTGTAAATCCAATAAAACAATTTTATCTTTTTATGCCCTTTGCGAGCCTCTGTTGTTGTTGTTGTTTTCAATCAGACATTTCAATCAGTGAAGAAACTATTTTCAATTTCTGGAGATATTGGGCGTTAAATGCTTTGCATACAATCTAATAAAAAGTATGCCTTCTGCAAATGTTCGTAAATTCTGTAATACAGAAAGAGGCAAGGTATTATGGTTGACGGCGACCCTTAAAAAATGCCAAACAACGGGGAAGGTCTAATTTTAAGTATATTATACAATGCCGGTTTGTTTTAATTTCTAGACAAAAGAGTAGTAGTTTTGGTTATAACTTAGTTTTCCGGTTTACGTCATCAAGGGTGAGGTCATTTTCGTCATCTGTGCCTCGCGTACTGGCAACTGAAGCTACTGATCCTTAAGTTTGTTCATAAACAATAATTACGATAACATCTTCAATTTAAACCCACCTTTCGGCAAGGGAACACAACTTGTCTTTCCATCTCCATCGTAACCATGGATACAGGCACAAGTGAAAGATCCCAATGTATTTGTACATGTGGCTAGATCTTTAAGGCAGTCATCGATACCGCTGACACATTCGTCAATATCTGTGATACCTGAAATATCCACCTTTTAATTTAAACAAATTGCTCTTTTCATATATCATAAATGTACGAAATTCAGATATCAAAAAGTTACTGCACAGAAACAAAGATGTGAAAGCTATTTCTTTATCTTTGGCAGATTAGTAAATGATGATGTTTTTCTAAGAATTTTAGTCGCGAGGTTTAAGCGAAGTAAGAGATTTCAATAAAAAAATCTGCAATATCACAGCGACAAACCGATGAGTGGTGCCGGTTCTATTGAAGACCTGGATCAGTAACTGAGTTAAAACGGAAAATATAGACGGCAAACTGATCCTGACGGCTAAAGCGGTCAAAAATAAACAGAATGGATAAAAAGAAAAAAAAAACTAGAATATATTGAAAAAGGGCAAAGTTTTTTTTCAATATATTCTAGCTTTTTTCCACTCTGTTTATTTTTGACCGCTTTAGCCGTCAGGATCAGTTTGCCGTCTATATTTCCCGTTTTAAGAGATTTTAAAGTGAGATTTTAACCTGCACATACTAGTGCATTTTTATCATGTATATTTTAAGAGGGTCTTGGATGTGAAAAAAAAAAAAACTTATGAAAAACAAAAGAACAAAAGAAGTGTGGTGGCTTTTACGGATAATGGTTAAAATTTTGGCCTTTTTGCGGCTAACGGTTAATTTATTTTGATACCGGTTAACAGAAGATAAAACTTAATTTTCAATGTTTTAAAAAGTTAAAAATTAATTTCCATTATTAAAAAAAACAACAACATATATTTATAGGTCTCAGGGCATTTCTGGGACGATGAAGTTAACTTGTTTAATTTGGTTTATTTATAATTACTGACCGATTTTTTACGGTTTACATATTTTACGGCTAACGGTAAAATTTTCCAATTTTTACGCCTAACGGTTTATTTTGTGGCCGATTTACGGCTACCGGTTAACCTCATTGAGACCCTCTTTTAACTTTTGATGTATTTTATACTGTTTTCTCATTTTATAACTTCTTACTAGCAAACCAAGCGGTTTTTGGCTGAATCAACGGACGAATTACATTGAAAGAAAGAAAACTAAACGTTCCTACTTCACCTTCCGTCTCCATGTTGCAGTGAGCAAGGACCACTTTCCCAGGTATAATAAAATCAAACCAGTATTTGCCGCTGACCACTTGACCGCCTTCACTCGCTTTGATTTCTTTGCACGTTTCAGCGGGGAGCTCAGGGATAGAACCTAAAGGGACTAAAGCAATATACAGTCGTATGCCATACATTTTAAAACTAAAAATGAACCAGAATTTTGTAGAGCTATGTACGACATGGCCAAATGGTACAAAATTAGTTTTGTAGGACTACATTAAAAGCGCCAACTTTCCTTTTTTTCTTCCCTTATGTTTTGGCTCTTGATCGCGTATTGACAATTTGAACCATGTGACCATGTCTATAAAAATACACTTTCTTGAAATTTTACCTCTTTTTCTGACTCTTCCATAGTAATATCTGCCAGAGTCAGGAACGTAATCTTCAGGTCTGGCTTCCTTGGTGCGATTGTTCAACTCACACATGTACTGAGAAATGACGTAGTTAAAACTTTGACATCTAACGTCATTACTGCAGGCCTGGATACATTCGGGCGAGTTTGAAGTTTTTATCGTCTTAAAAATGTGTTTCTTGAGCATCATACCAAAGATGGAGTATTCGCCTTCGCATTGCTGTGCAGATATTTCACACACCAACTGGCATAAGAGTAGCTGGGCCGCGATGCGAAGGCGATGCATCATCCACATGGTTCAAGTTCTTCGGCGGTCCCTAAATTGAAATACACATTAAAAACAAGTAAACATGGCAATGTAGACTAGAATCTTTGTCCTTCTTTGAAAAAATAAGTCGACTTTATTATTTACGGAGAACAACTGGGGTGTACAGTATATATTTTTAATGACACGAAAGATAATTAAGACAGCAAGGTTCTTCAATAGAATCAATGTAGCTACAATTAAGGCTTCAGCAAAAATTCACTGCGACGATCATTTATCACTTTATATACATTCGCAGTTCATATATGAATCATTTCATATACATTACATTTCACTCCTCTCGCGGGGAAAAAAGAACTCACAATTGACCTTGCTCCCAATGTGTGGCTTCGATAACTCAGTTGGTTTAGCATCGCACCGGTATCGCGGAGGTCACGGGTTCGAATCGCGTTGAAGCCCTGAAATTTTTTTCAGGCTTCTTCATTCCAAATGCTTAAATTGGAAATTCACTGCGACGATCATTTATCACTTTCAAGACCAAAATTAATGCTAACAAAATCGAACAATGTCAGCGCCTTTTTATAGATTAATTTCACTCGATCCCTGTGGATATTCTCAAGCAACTCTGGACAGGCTTACCGAACTGTAGCTAATCAATTTAGCAGTCTAACATTTTCACACTTATTATTTTAGTGGACTCTCGCAATGGGTGGTTTTCGCAATGAAGTGTTATAAAAAAATACCAGATATCAGTAATTTATATACTTGTTGTTTGAATTCCAGTTTAGATTTATAACGACATCCATTTCATGTCTTTGAAAATCCCCAAATCCTTAATGTGTATACTCTTCTATTATTGATCATGAGAACTTTAGCTCGCAATAGGAATTTTGTTTACTACAACATTGCAAAAAATTGATTATATACTTTTTTCGTGAACCTCGTAAACTCTCTGTACCAGATCAAAGGTTAATCTGTTAAAAATATAGTCAAATGTATGGACAATTTGAGACGTTATTGGATGCTTTCTAGCATAGCAACATCCGTTAAATTTGGAAAATAGAATCCTTTGTGTTGAATCTTTACGGTACGATTCATAAGTTGTTCCGAATTAAAAAAGAATATATATATTTGGCATAAATTCTGACGGCGTTGCCTACCTGACAAAAATGCGTCCAAAACTGTGATCAAGTCTATAGCATGAGAAAACTTTAAAAGAGAACGGCTGTGCTCGCTGAAGTGAATTGACGTCATTAAGAACATTGTTATGAACTGGATAAACCCTGTCCCGTTTCCTAGCAACACAGTCAAGACGAATTTTCTCCCGTATATAAAGACATATTTAAAAACTCTCAAAACCAAAATTTAATAATGCTTGGAACGTTTCATATTGATACAGATCTTTACTTTTTCTGTAAAGCATTCTGCCGATCGGCCAAGGCTTCTCAAATGACCAAAGAAACAGCGTTTCCGTGTTAACTTTGGATGTACCATTTCATTGGAAGGTTTGTCAAAATAATTGAGATTTTGAAGAAAAAAACTAAAATTCAATAGGTTGTCACAGTGAATTCCGTTTTTTTCAAATCCCTCAATAACCTCCCGATAACTCGAACTGAAAGCTTGGATTTTGCACCCCTGGTAGAACTAACTCTATAGCTTTTTTGTCATCGTGTGACATCGGCGCGTCTTCTTGAACTTATACATTACTACGTTGCACCCGATATCTCATCTTAGACCGTTACCTCTGTTTGGTTAGTAGCTTTTCTCCAGAATTCCCTGCACTTGATATGCCAAAGATTCTCAAACGACCAAGAAAAAAAAAACAGCATTTCCGTGTCAAGTTTCGATTTTCCCAATATGTTAATAATTAAAAGGTTTGCCAAAATAATTCAGAATTTGAAGAAAAAACTGAAATTTAATAGTTAATCACAGTGGAATTTCAATTTTCCGATCCCTCAAAAACGTCCCTCTATATATCTCGACTGAACCGAAAGCCTTTCTCTTGGGTTTGCTTCTCTACGTAGTCGAACTCTATAACTTTTAATTTCGTCATCGTCTTGGCGAGATTTCTTTAACCTATACATTACGGCGTTGCACCCGATATCACATCTAAGACCGTTACCTGTTTGGTTAGTAGCTTTTCTCCAGAATTCCGTGTTCCCATTAAGGGCGAAAATCTCTTCTAGTGATGCTGTTTTCTTCCTTGTGTTGAAACTAATACTACCTGCCTAAAAATTAAAATAAAAACTTGCCGAATATAAATGGGAAATAATGTTTGAAAAGCATCCAGAGAGGTCACGGAATAGTGTTAAATTATTAATAGAAGTCATTATTCACAAACAGTGTGTATGAGATAGTTCTGGCCGGTATGAATGTTTAAGGTCAAATCCCTACATTTTGTTAAAATTTTTCAGTTTGGAAGCCAGATATTTTCAGTAGTCGCTAATATAGCGAACAGCAAAATGCTGTGGAATTTGTGTAAGAATCGGTCGACGGGAAGATACATTTTTTTTACTGGAACAAAACTTAGACCAAACAAACGAAATTATGCACTTCTTTTGTGACTTAATGTCTTTTCAACTGGCAGATGACGAGATGAAAGAGGCTTTTATATTAACTTCAAGCTTAACAATTAAAACAACAAACCGTCGTCAAAATCTACAAATATCAACTTAGTAAAAAATTCATGACATCCGCATTTGGTCAGAACGTTCTTCTTATCTGCTATACTTACATATCTTGCGATTGACGTACAGCAACTGTATGTATATACCCTTATGACACAAAAGATTTCTGGCCCGATGTATAAAACATTTTATGGTTTACTAAGCTTGTTTTTATGTCAATTGATTATTTGTATAATTGCTTAAATGTTAAAAAAAAATGTATAAAACAAACAGTATTTTTTGCATTGCGAAATTTAATTCGCTCTCAGTATCCTGTAAGCGGGAATTATCTTCAAAGATCTTGCATGATATCGTCTAATTTTAACAAATTAGGTTTAGGCCCTCATCGACTAAGTACCAGGCGATATTTCGCGCATTTCTTAGGATAATTATAAAATAACAAGCATAACATTACAATTTTTTAAACCCTCGGACGTAGAAGCAAACTCAAACCCCAACCATCGTACAAGGGGGGGGGGGGGGGGGTGGATGGAACCCCTCACCGGAGTTTTCGTTATATTAAGGCGTAGCGAAAATATTTTTCACTGAGAAGAAAGCCCTTAGCTTACTCTTCAAGATGACATATTTTTTATTGGCTGTGACGTCATATGACGTCACTTTACGTCATTAGAGCCGCCACCTTGGATCCTCCATCTTGGATTTTAACATTTTCTTAGAAAGTCACAAAATAACGAAAATTGATGCAAAATCAAGCCAGAATGCTTATGAAATGTAAAAACAAATTAAGCAAATCTTGCACTTCTGTTTCAAAAAACTGGAAAAAGTAAAAAAAACTGTTAAAAATGACTTTTTTTGGAAAGATTTGCTTGTATTTGTGACGTTGCCATGGTAACGTCAAATATCATGGACACATGGTTGACATATCAAAATTTTCGCAAAGGATGAATGAACAGCTACTAAAAGTTTCAGCATTGTAGAGTAAATCCTTTTTTTCAAAATTTGGAAAAAACCTTATGGGGGTGATGGCATCCACCCTTGTACGTCCGAGGGTTAATATATTTTGGTACAACGATTTCACGGAAGAAAGATTCCGGTGCTGATTTCAACCCTTTGCGTTTGTATTAACTTCTGAGAGGTGCGTGGAAAAGTCTGTTCACCACTAATCTCTATATTGCGTTCTGTAGATTTATGGTTAATTTTAAACTGCAGTAATACACTTCTGCAAAAGAAGTTAAAATTCTGCTTATTCTGAACGTGAAAATGAAAGTGATATTTCACATGCACCTTATCAGATCTACTAAATCTTTATCCCTGACGAAATGAAGCAACAACCGTATCGAATAGCATTTCTAATATACGAAAATACCAGGGGAAAGCATTATTTGTAGGGGTTGTCACAAAATAGCTACACTGACGAACTTTTTGCCCTCTTGGATACTAATTAAAAAGTGGTATTTTTGTCAATTGTGTTTTGAGCAAAACTCGCGCACGATTTTTGAGTAACCACATCAGGAACCTCTGATAGTCATTCAAATAATAAGTGTAACAAAAGTTTCGTTTCAGATCGGCTCTTAGCACGCCCTATTCAATTCCTATTGGAGCGTGCGCTGCTAAAGTGTCCAGTAACAAGGATTTCAATAAATATCAATATTGTAAGTATTAGTTTTAAGGCTTTGAACCAGTACCACATAACTAAAAACGCCCTTTGGATGTGGCCAAAAAATGTAAAAACGGATTCCACATCTAATGCTGCGGAACGAAACCCCGAGTAAAGGGCACTGCCTATTGACAATGTATACAATCTACCAACATCAATACAATCTACATCTGATTGAAGAATCGTTGACCTATGAAAAGCATAAACCAAATGTTTGCTGGGAAATCGGATAAAATAGTCGTCGTCTCTGACAGAATAAACATCATACTAGGTCAGGTTACATAAATCATGCTCTAACAAAGAAAATATCTTAATTATCAACAAAAGGAATATCACTAAGCTTACAAAGGCTGTCTACCCAGAATACCATTGGGTCATATCGTTTATGGTTTATGACTTTCACAGGGTCAACGTTTCTTTAATTAGGTGTATACACATACTCTATACAATCTGTCCATACAACCAGACAATAAATAACAAAAAAACACCGGCCAAGCGCCTACAAAGTCCCTAAATATCCCATTAAAATCCGCGGGACTCTACATCGTACCGTCAGAATATTAATTTTCTGACTTATTTGTTTCCATGTCTCTCAGTAGTCAGAAATTATATTTAGGGAACAAGTACCAATTTTGATCATCAACCACGCTGCTCTTGGCTGTTGTAGTTGCTTGGAGAATTTATTTTACCGTACAAACACTTCGATCCTCATACAGGGAAAGATGGAATAGGTGACAGGATAGAATCGAACATATCTTGCTTGGGTTGTTATGTTCAGTGAATTCTGTACCACCGATTCCAAATCCTCATTTGCTTGAAAAACCTGTAAATATGAGTAAAACAAATAAACTATTGAAAATGCAAAATAATTCAGCTGCTCCTACTGTATACAACCATTTGTGGACCGTTAATTTAGTTATTACACCGTTGTCACTATATTCATCCCTTGCAAGTTATGTTTTCGAGGTAAAAAAAAAATCCTGCCAGGTTTAAATTTCAGGATTCGCTTACCAACGTTTCATTATATGCTATTCAATAGCGATAAGCTTTCTATATTTTGAGGGAGAGCATTTGAACCCTCCCTTTCTGCTTCATAAGACAACTTGAACATAAAGTGCTTCAATGTAGTTAAATTTTACCTCAGTAATAAACTACCAATCAAATGTCTACATTCTGCTCACGTGTCGACCCAATATTTTACAATATTTTACGGCATTCTATTAGACAGTGAAATATTGGACAAAAATCATCCCAGCAAGTAAAATGGCAGCATTTGTTGAATGGTCCTGAATGAAATTTTTCAAAGCATTTTAAATTTTAACAAGTGACTACATAGTCTTTTATACGAAAAGCTAAAAAATTGTTAAAAAGTGGCTTCGTAAATCGCGCGGCTATAACAAATTGGTACATATCCATTGAACAGATATTATCCACTTCTCTTCAGATCGTTGGCGGCCTACTCATTTCAAGAAAAGTAGCACAATTTCTCAGGAGTCACCAACGATTAAAAAAAGGCAACAGATTAATGTATTTTTCCTAGTGTTTGTTTTGCTTTTTTTTTTGGTTTTGAGACTTTTTTGCCCTATGTTTCATTTTAAGTTGATTGACGGACTAAAATTCCTATAGGATTCATCTTCGCCTAATATAGAAAGATACTCTCGGCTTCGATATTAGGCTCGACCTTCGGTGTCGCCCAATATTAAAGTTTCGACTTAAATATCATTTCATTTTGAGCTCGGACGAATCCAATAAGTGTAAATCATACCGTGTCCACATTGTCTTCCTTGTATGCGTTCCAGCTGGCACCATCAGTGGAAAAGAGAAGCTTGTAGCTTGTCACGAAAGATCCGCTTTTCTTTCCCTGCGTTGCGACTGCGCAGACCGCGCGCACTGCTCCCATATCTACTTGGACAAAGTCGTCTCTGTTTGTTTTTGTCGACGGGCACCATCCCGAAACTCCATGAAGCCGGCCGTTGTATGAGTAATATTGAAGGTAGACTGTGCTCGAGGTTATTTTGTCATCAGGTATTTTGTTTACATCTGCTACTCCTACTGGTTTGCAGGCTACATGGGAAAAAAGCATGAGACTTATTGATTAGTCGCATGTCTCACGAGATTAATTCTTACAAAGCGCCCGCATAACTACTGCCACTACCACAGCCACTACCACGGTCACTGCTAGCACTGCTTAGAATACTGCCACTAATGCTAATGATACTGCTGCTGTTGTTGCTACTGTTATTACAACTGCTAATTACTGTTTCTGCAACTGCTAGTGTTACTTTTGCGGCTGTTACTGTTACCGTAACCTTTACCGTTACCGTTATTGTTACTGTTACCGTTTACTGTCACCGTTACCGTTACTGTTACCGTTACCGTTACCGTCACTGTTACTATTATTGTTACTGTTACTGTTATTGCTACTCTTAATGTTACTGTTTGCTGTTGCTATTGCTGTACTGCTCGTTTTATACTACTAGTACTTCCAGCTAGTTGAGCCCAATGGTGGCCAAATAAAAGAACACATTGCATTAAATTACTTATTCCGGTGCTAAAGGAAAAAAAAGCTTCAATATATGAAAAGGACAACAATACAATACTAACGAAGTAATCCGCAGCTTTGTCCATCGCCAGTATACCCAATTTTACAAGAGCAGCCGAATGAACCAATTGTATTAACACAAACGGCATTAACATCACACACATTGTTAGAGGCACTGCATTCGTCGATATCTAGAAGAAAACAATTTTTTTGTCTTTAAAGATATGTTTATTGTTCATCGTGGTGTAAGATAGGAAAGGTGAACGTTAATTTGTCTGTCTCACTATGAAATCGCTTTGAGTTGTTGATCGCGACGTTTCGACAGCCACAATAATAATGGAAATCTTGACACTTATGAACAATGAAATTATTGACTACTTGCCAAAGCATGTTGTTTATTTAGCTATTCTAATAAAGAACTGCTATCTCTTTCTACAACGAGTATATTTCGTTACGGCTACTTTATGTCTGGGATAATTACCGACACTAAGATTAATAACTTTGTAGAATACAAGCAGGTGGATGAATTAATCGGTGAATAAGTAAAGGAAATATAATAATCTAGCTATTTCACCTTCTGTCTCTATATCACAGTGAGCAAGAACAATCTGACCAAGTATAATCGAATCAAACCAGTATTTGCCGCTGACCACTTGTCCTCCTTCATTCGCCTTGATTTCTGTACACGAGTTAGCGGGCAGCTCAGGAATAGAACCAAGTGGGACTAGTATAAATAATAATAATAAAATAATTAATAAATAATAAAATAAATAAATAAATAAACACTCTGTACGTAACTAGTAAATTTTTGTATTGGTCATGCTATGAATTTAAACCTATAACTGAATAACTAATTTTCATCTAGATATTTATTCGGACAAAGTTATTTTCAATCTTCCTTGAACGAATTTCATCCATTTCATGTAAAAAGGGGGAAGAGGGATCAAAGAGAGAGAAGAAAGGGGGGGGGGAGGTTGGGGGAAGGGGTGGGAGGGTGTTTTAATAATTAAAGAAGTGCCAAATATGAGACATCGTTGGAGAGTTGGTGGCCCACTTCCTCGGGAAGTTGCTACACTGAATCTTTGGAAAGACTTTTTCCCTCATAGCTTGTTGGGGGTGGGGGTGGCTAGGCCTTTCTCGATTATGCTAGTAAAACTGGCATTTAATGATACTAGAAATTCTTGCATAAAGCTAAAAAAAATGCTAAAATAATGCCTGATTTCTTTAAAAAATGCCACTTTTAAATTTTTTTAAACAAAAATTAAAAACCACACAGACAAGTAAACAATCAAATTAAGTAATCAAAATTGGGAAACTTTAGGATTATTTATCCTTCTGAGTTCTGAGTGCTGAAATCTGGATCACAGTCATGAAAAATAACAAAAAATGCTAGCAATTAATTTTTCAAGAAAAAACGAAAAAAATGCTCGTTTTCCCAAAAAATGCCGAAAAAATGATAGCATAATCGAGATAGGCCCAGGGGTGGGTGGGTGCAATTCTCTAATATTTGAATAAGGGGGTTAGTAAACTATTGCACGGTTAGGCTACGTTTTAGTCTGCCATTTTTTTTATTTGCCCAATTAAAAATAGAGCTAAAAAAATTATCTCTTAGCTTAATTATACATATGTATTATTGTACCTCTTTTCTTGACTTTTCTGTAATAATATCTGTCAGAGTCGGGAACAAAATCCTCCGGTCTGGCTTCCTTGGTGCGGTCATTTAACTCACACACGTCTTGGGAGATGACGTAATTGAAGCTTTGACATCTGACGTCATCATAGCAAGCCTGAAGACACTCAAGTGAGATTGATGTCTTCATCCTTTTAAAGGTGTGTCCTTGGAGCATCATGCCATAGATAGAATGTTCGCCTTCACATTGTTGAGAAGCCATTTCACAAAACATCTGACACAGTTGAAGTACAAGTGTGATGCAAAAAAGTTGTGTCGTCGCCATATCCCTTCCTCGTCGCGTCTTCAGAAACAGCCCTGAATCAAAATATTAATTTTATACCAAATGAGTTAGGCAGTATGAGCAACTGTTGAATTAGTTTTGGTTTAAGCTTTGGCAATAAAGACAGACCAACCGGCTAGAGTGTAATAAGTCGACCGATATCACACATGATTCAAATAAAAACCATTCAACAAAATGTGATGTTATCTTTTGTTCGATACATGTTGATTGCGAAAAGTCGGCATTTTGCTCTGGTCAACAATGACCTTTTTCATTCAGGATGCAGAAAAAACTGTGTAAATATTTCACTCAACAGCAAGATTGATTAAAATATCTTTATTTTCTTTATATAAACAACACACTCGATTGCTATTAAAAACAATAAATTAAAATAAGCTATGAACTGAAATCCCAGCGGAAAGTGGTGTCTTCTTTGGCTAAGAAAAAAGTTTGATTTTAACTTTTGAATTTGTTATTCTCTCAATAGATTTTTTCCATGACCTTTAGAAATTATATAACTTCGGATACAATTGGCAAACAACGATTCGAAAATCTCACAAATGATTCATTCAAATTTACATGAATTTATGCTTCTTCTTTTAGTAGCAAAACTGAACCATCTGCAGTAGCTATTACCAAGAGAAAACTTTGAAAGCAACAAAACATTTTAAAAGCTTTTCTATTACTAAATGCAGGAAATTTAACAGAAAAACTAATTAAAGTATGCTCGGAGGGAAATTGCTTGCTTATGCGCCTCTCTACACTATAAATGTTATTTCGAAGATTCTGTCAGATATTCTCCACATATAAATCAATCGTCAACTCCCCTTGAACGGAATAAGCAATTATAACTGTGCACACTTATAGCAGCAAATATACAATAAGAATCAAAGAAAAAGAACTGTAATTTCAAACGCATTTGAACCACGAAATAATCTGCAGAAGACTTACCTTTAAAATTTCAAACTATGGTTGGTATCGTTGGTTTCTTTATGATTAAAAATGAGTCTTCAACATTAATTATTTAAAAATCAACGCGTTCTCTTATGCAAACATAATCAAGAATAACGAAAAGAATGAAGTTGGATTTTCTTAGCATTCACGATTGTTTTAAGATCCTGCTACGCCACTAATTTTCCGTGAAATAATTGCAAGCATGATGAGCTTCTTGCGACTTTGAAATCGTGGACCCCTGCGATGTTCTGCAGTTTTAGTGCAGAACATTAGCAGGGGGTCTAGATTTTTCGACACGTATGAATGAAATTCCTTGACGCCTCTTCGCCAGAGATGTGTTAAGGAATCAATTTACTCGAATACCGATCCGTCAGCAAATGGTCAAGTCCACCAGGTTGCTCGTAGCCTGCGAATACAGCCGCTTCTCATTTGCGTCCCGCAACAAAGCGCGAATGAGAGGCGGCTGTTTTTGCAGGCTAGGTTGATCGATAGAATACAGGTTTTTTTAAACTAAATATACCATTGTACAGTCGAGAATGCCGGAAAACAAGGATGCAAACAGACAACATTCACAAAGGAACCAGCGGATTAACTAAAGACGACAATAACCAAAAATTATTTGCAAAACTTACCACTTGGGATGTAGTTCAGGAAGCACGGCGGCTTATTCGGTTACGAAACAAAACATCTTCCGGCGCTAAATTGTGTCCTTGTAAGAACAAAATTCTCATTCAGATAAAATTCTATTCTTATCCTCAAAGAAACGAGTTTCAAAAAGGGCAACTTTATCTTAACTCGCGATAGAGTTTCAGACGCTTAAAATGTCATTCATCGCAAAACGCGGGAACAAAATAGATTAACACACTCAAAAAAGCCTCAAAACAACATACTAGTATACCACTGTAGATACCGGAAGTGTGACGGCTTTTTCACTCGCAAAACGTTTCTTTGGGCTAAACAGAGGCCCTTTAAGGGTAAATTTCGACAAGCGACACGGCGTTTAAACAGCGACATGGAAGAAATAAAATGGCGACGAACGACAAGACTTTTATTGAAATAGCGACAGCGAAGGAAAGAATTAAAGAAGATCACTACTGCGAATCACTCGGTTTCTTAAATGTTCGACGGCGAACCTGATGTAGTCACAAATCGACACAAATCCCCTGCGCCATCAGTATATGCAGGGCATGCTTTTAGGCCCCGCAGCTATCAAGTCGAAAAGTGGATAAATACAAACAGTCATAAATTTTCTTTGCTTGTCCTACTCACTAGTATTTCGCTATAAAGGGTACAATATGACAGATCCTTATTTGTTGCTGTGGCTGATCAAAAAGTTATAAATTCAATAATAAAGTTGAAAGGAACAAACTCAGGCTAAAGTAATGAAGGTTTGCATTAGAGCGGAAGTGTTATAATCACTGTGCTGGCAACCAACTAACGTACTTCATCCTGATAAAGTATAACAAAGTATAAGGAAATACGACAAATAAGCCCAGATGTCATTTCAACCGAGCGAGATCAAACCCACCTTTGAAAAATTGACAGTGAACGCCTGAAACAGCAAACAGCAGTCCAAAAATAATAGACCGTCGAGGTCGAGAAATCGGTGGGGAAATGTTTTGCGATCGAGAATTTTTGATCAGTTGAGAACACGTCGTTTTTAATTAATCTGTCAAAGATTTAAATTATATTAAAAAAAAAAAAAAAACTTCTGCTCGTTTTTTATTTGGTCAAAAAAATTTAAAACACCCTTTCGTACTGCGATATTAAAGTGCCCGAAAAACTACGTTTTTTAATTGGTCGAAAAATTTAAACATGCACCGTTAAGTTTTTAATGCGTAATTTAAAGTGCCCGAGAAACTTCTGCTTTGCGTACCTAATTGAGTCACGTCGTTTTTAATTGGTCGAGACATTAAAAACATTAATTCCCTTTTTTAAATACCGGAGAAAGTTCTGCTCTGTGTACCTAGGTTACCAACGTGTATTGTGTTCTAAAGTTAGAACGTCGTGTTTTATCTGTCAAATAATTAAATTAATCTTAACAGCTCTTTCAAAATGCACGAAAAAACTTCTGCTCTGTGTACTTTGTCCAGAGTCACGTCGTTTATTAATTGCTCGAAAACTACTGCTCGTTTTTAATTGGTCCAGATATTAAAAAAAAAATGAACCACCTTTTTAAAATACAGGGGCACCCAGCAGACCGTTTCGGTGTAAATTCGGGTAATAGTATTTCGGTCCATAAAAATTTTCTGAAGTTTGAAAGTTCTAGCTAGCGTATCCGAAAAGACACACTTTTCTTAGTGTTTAAAAATAAGTCTTTAAATCGCACAAAAAGGACACTTATAACGTAAAAACGATGTTCTGACACCTATAGTAAAATTTTCTCGTTGGGTGCCCCTGAAAATACCAGAGAAACTCCTGCTCTGTGTACCTAGGTTACTCACGCATTTTTAATTTGGTTGAGAAATTAAAATATCTGAGAAACTTCTGCTCTGTTACTCGCGTCCGACTTTGACGAAATTACGACAGCGACATGCGGACCATTCTTAGTTGCGACATGGCAAGCTTTGAAATTGAGACGGGAGACATACCTACCCTAACAGGGCCTCTAAACACGATGAAGCTTGCGGGACCTGGAACGTAACACTGAAATGTAACATGTAAAGTGAAATGGCAACTTGGATAAGTGAAAGTAAATGAAGAAGCGTTCTCAAGTTGAATACTCGGAAAAAAAGATTTTCCGAGTTCCCCCAACGGGAATCGAACCCATGACCTTCCAGAATACCGGTTGGACGCTCTAACCACTGAGCTATGGGAGACTCGTGGTGAGCGAGGTCATATACTAGGTTCTTATGTGTGAAATGTTAAAATACAACATGTTAAAATACCCATGTTAAAATACCCAACTTGATGATTGAGATAATCAACTTGAGATAGGTGGTACATTATATTATTAGGATTCAACCAATTGCAATATTCAGCCTGGAAGATTTAAATTCTAAATGTCTATTTTTTAAGCCCTAATTTGAGTTCCCGGAGAAGAATTCCTACAGAACCACAGCCGAAAAGGCTAAGCTGCTCTGCTGCTTCACGGATAAAGCCAAACAATATTTTGGTTTAAAAGATTCAAATGCTTTTGATGCGACTCCCTGTTGGATGCACGTAGCAGCGTATTTTTTAGCAGTTTAATTATTAATAACGTACAAAAAATTGAATAAACAAACTGCATCTGCCACACTTCCTTCAATAAAAAAAATGAAATTTTCTTGATCGGTTCAGTTCATGTCAACAACAACAAAAACGACGAAGCTTCTTTTAAGTTCAATCAGTCCAATCATGAAAAACGGCAAACAAATCATACGCATAAAGTTCAATTCAGGGTGTGAAATCATTAATTTATACCTGATTATGAAGGGACAACATGCATTCAGTAAAGGTTTTTATAAGCGTATTATTTTTAGGCAAATTTATTTCACTTTTTGTGGACTCCATTTTACTTTGGCTCGATTTCCGCCGCCTTCTCGGGTTCGGACTTTGTTCGGGGGGATAACCGCGGGCTCATTTTCCCGAAAAAGCGGCTGGAAATCGAGCCTACATTTGACTTGGAATATAAAAGGTCAAAAGGCAGTCTAGAAATAATAAAAAAAAATGACTTATGTGAGCTGATTTTTTGTCCATTGGAGATTAATGAAAATCACCCGATAATCCAGTAAAAGTTCAGCTAAGGTCATCATGTGTCATCCTTCATTACATCTAAGCTTTCTTCTCTCAAATCATATTTTACCATATTTGCCTTTTTGATCTGCAGACGCTTCTCTGCTCTATAAAAAGAATTCGTTGCTTTTCCTTGGAATTATAACTTGAATCAAATAAATAAACAAACAAAAAAGCTGAAACATATCGCGTTCGGATGATCCTAATTCTAGGATAATCCTAGTGCTAGAATCATCCCCTTTCCATGCAAATGGGCCCTAAGATAAAGATGGATCACGAATGACAAACGTGAAAAAATAGCGATTTTTTTTTCAAGATGTAGCTTTTTCAACGCCGAGTTTTTTACATTGTTTTGCTCTTTTGATCTTCTTAAGGTGCATATAATATTATTTTCATCAGTTTAATGCCTTTTCGCAATACATAAAAATATATACATAAAATTAACACATTAGATCTGCTGAAGCCCTAAACATAAACTACAAACTAAAGGAGTTTGGAATAGCAAATCTCCTTATAAAACAAGTCAAATAATGCTATGATTACGGAAAAGGTAAAAGCTAATGCTGTCGAAGACCTCATATGCAATACAGTCAACTCTCTCTTAACGGACACTTCTATAAGACGGACACCTAGCATTGGTCCAGTATTGTAACTGGACTCCCTATAAGACGGACAACTTTGTAAGACGAACAAGTTGGTGCCGGTCCCGACGGTGTCCGTTTTGGAGAGAGTTGACTGTAAACAGAGTTAAACGTGACAAAAATTCGAAAGTAGCTTGTAATATCCACCGCTTAATTTCAAACAGCTCTTTTAGTCAGGCTAAAACGTTAACTCGTGAAGTCGCCATCTTCATAAAACAACTCTGGGAAGGTGGGTTGGGAGAATGGGATAGTGAGGCGTGGAATCGATGATAATAAAACGTAAGCTGTGCAAAGCCTAATCAACCGCGAGGCAGACATACAAAGCGTACACCTCAGTACATGTCTTCTCATAGCCATTATCCGACTCCCAGCAGTGGTCAAACAAGTCCTCACTAAACCAGACTTGGAATTTCTGGTTGGTTGCCACAGGCAAAGGGACAGAAAAATTATCGAAGAGGAGCTCGGGGGAGTCGGGTGTAGCCCATGGTAGTTTGTAATATCCACAGCCTGGTCTTTCTCTCAGGTACTTGTCCTTAGGCAGCAGACGAGTTCTGTTGGTATCGGTGATGAGTGTCGCCATGGTGTAAGTCATACCTTGGAGTTTACAGCCCCACTTGGACTTATAGCGAAAACCAAGAGTTCAGAAAATCGCATGGTTATACCACACTTGATGTCTTCAGTTCTCACGTCTCAAAGGGAAGTCAAGAACGTGTCGAGTAAACAGTGTGTAGTGAAGGAGCTAAAGTTCTTTGCAACAAAGGAAAGGTGCGTGTTGTGGCTCTGCAGTTTACAAAACTAATTACGTAGGCTTGAGTCATTAGAGCAATATTGGAAAATGGACAACTAGGTTCCACCTGCTGGTAATTAGCTTCCTCTTTTGTGTATTTTAATAGACCATATTCGTATTCTCAGTATTGGACTGGAACCAACATGCAATGGAGGCTTATGCGGGGAATCTTTTAAAATGCAAATGAAATGAAGATCTTTTTGAATGATCCCCCCGTATTAACCTCAATTGCAAGCTAGTTCCAGTCCAATACCGCGAATACGAATAGGGTCCATGGGCTTAAAGGAATTTCTTTATTAAATATCGTTACTGTTTTGTTTATTTCCGCAGTATTTTTTAACTGGGCTTAAAGGAAATCCACCGAACTTTTTAATGCCTAAGTTTAAGAATGCAACTGTACTTGTCGTAGGTTTTCACAGATATCAATTCTTAAGGAGTTTTTATTAAAAAAAAGACGTCAAATAAAAAAAAAATAAAAAAAGAAAGACAATAAAAAACCCAAGGCGCTCTTAAATCATTCATTCTTCAGTGTACTAAAATACACACAGTTTACCCTTAGGGGTGGTAAAGGGGTTTGTAAAAGAATATTGAGGCTGAACTTTGCGAAATTTTAAGGATATTTTAAGAAGAATAAATATAAAGAATAATATTAAGGGCGTTTTAGCAGGTTATACCCCTATTATGGTAACTTGTAATGTCAATAAAATAATCACAACTTTTTCAACAGTGATTGGGCAACTGAGTAATACCATAACTGGTTTTGTTATGTATTAAATGACTTATTAGAACCTGAATAAGAAAGATCATCAGCTACCGCAAGCCCCCAGTAAGATAAATCGAGGCTTAAATATTATAAAAAGATTATAAACTGATAAAAAATCAGTGATCGTCACATATAAATCTATAAGGAAAAAATGTTAAAATGATTAGACAAAGATTATAGCTGTGATACGTTGAAAATTAGTGTAAACGATAAGGAGCTTAAAAGCCTTTCAAGTTAAATAAAACCTCAAAAAGGCGTATTATGTAGATTTAGAAAAACCAAAGGAATTAATGTTTTACTTGACAATAAAAAAAAGATGGCTACGACTGTGGAATATTATGATGGATTACGAACAAAAAACTTGATGCATTTTCTTTACTTGATTCAGCGTGACGTAGCTCTTTATCTTTTGTTGTTTGGCTCCTTGGCTCTTTTTGTCATTTGGTAGTGCACGTTAACTATATAAAATTACCACCTCAGATCTCTTTTTGCTCTGAACATACATAAAATATTTTACAATAACTAAACCAGTTAAAAATAGCTACGACTTTTGTAATGGTGAAAGCTAATAGTGCCAAAAACCTCAATAGAGTTCTTGACAAACATTTAAACGTAGTTTGCAATTTTAACTATTACACCTTAAACCGTCTCTTTAGTCGGACTGTTACGTTTGATCGTGCAGTGACCATCTGAAATAAATTGATCTATGTGGGATGACAAAACTACTCTGTTGACGTGGGTGATGAGACAGTGAGGCATGACGTCGATGATAATAAAGCAAGGACTGTGCAAAGTCTTATCCTCCGCGAGTCAGACATACAAACCGCGCACCTCAGCACACGTCTTCTCCTCTCCGTTATCTGTGTCGCCGCACTGGTTAAAGTCCTCACTAAACCAGATTTGGAATTCCTGGCCAGTTGACACGGCCAACGGGGTAGTGAAATTGTCGAAGAGGAGCTCTGGAGAATTGGGTCTAGCCCATGGTAGGCTGTAATATATTTTTAAACAGTCTGATCCTCCCTTCAAGTATTCGTTTTTAGGAAGGAGACGATTTCTGCTCGAATCTGTGATGTGTGTACCCATGGGGTGATTGGAAACAGCTGAGTGTTCACAGCCCCACTTGGACTTAATTTTATAGCGTGGGTTTGCGTGGTCGAGACAACTCACGCTACCATTCAGGTATGTTAACTTGAAGGTGATGACGCAACCAGAACGGGGAATCTTGAAGCTGCCATAACTATCATCTTTGGCTCCAAAACAAACTGCAGATGGTGTCATCTTGATCCATTTTTCTATAATTATGCAACAAATGTTATAGTCTGTTTTGACTCTTTAATACTACGACAGATAACAATGTTGTCTAGAAGACTATTTTAATAAATGGAGAATACGGTGTCTGTATTTTCTCTGAATTACTTGTACTGGTATAGTCATAACATCATAATAGTCATAATACCTTGCACTATTATGGTGCGGGTCAAAGTAGCCCTGTAGGGCTTCCTGGTAAGGAAAGGGTTTAAATAGTTTTTTTTTTTCTGTCAATGCATAAAACATTTAAAAAACGATCTCATTTTCCCGGAGATCTCAAAAATGTCCGTTTTTTTTCTTTTTGAGCTATGATGTCAGTCATCTGCGTATGTCCTCCTAGAACGAACCAGCGTGGAATTGTACTTACTATTTTCACAATGTACGCCTGTATATCCAGCCTGGCAGTTACAAACATATCCGTTGATCTGGTCAACGCACGTCCCTCCGTTTAAACATGGAGTACTAGCACATTCGTTGATATCTTGTAGTAAACAAAAGTCAAAAGTAACTTTTTTTAAAACCCTGTAGGTATTATTGCACAAATAATGGATGCTTGGTGGCCTAATGGTAAGTGCGCTGGACTCCGGATAGAGCGGTCCGGGTTTGAGCCCTGGATGGGGCACTGCGTTGTGTTCTTGGGCAAGACAATCAAACTTGTCGCCTTCTAAAGATTGTTTAGCACCTGAAAATGAACGCCCGCTTATTTCAAAGTGATAAAAGATCTTAAGAATGCGGCAAGTTTGAATAATTTACTGGAACACAAGGGTTTTCCAAAGCACTTCAAAATGTAAGACGAGAGGTAGCTCCCGAGCCAAATTCGGCGAGTTGCATCGAAACTACACACTCACAACTAGCTAAGGCCGTTTGTGTACATGCTGGATTTTCTCATACTTAAACACAAAAGAAAAAAAAAATCGGTATATTTTTTTTTTTTTGTAGTTCTGTTTTATTTGCTTTTATTTGCTTTATTTGCTGTTTTATTTCCGATCTTTTCAGAATTTTGAGCATTGTTTAAGCTAGCTGACATTAAGCTTTCAAATTATCAATGCAATCGAAACATAACTCAAGCGTTGTTTTAACAAACGGAGAAAATACACAAGCATTGTATTTAAAGCTAAAATCTAACAGTCATGCAACTGTGCAGCAATGTCTAACAAGCCGATTTCGTTGAAACTTGTTCACATGAATTCTTGTATAATTTGACCTTATTGACACAATAATAAGAATAAACCTTTTCTTTGCGTTTAGAAAAATATTCGCGTCTTATTAAAAATAGGTTAATTTAAAAGTGCTAAAATTTCGTGTTTAATTATGTTGTTTGTTCCAAATTTTAGAGCTTTATAAAATTTAAACATTTTTTTTTTATTTGACTACCAAAAATCAGAGAAATCGGTTAATGTTCCCATGCCCAAAATTCGATTTAAAAAATAGCACGTCATCTCCCGGAAATACCCGAGGACCACCGTATAAACTATTTCTCTTACCTTTCTCGCAGTGTTCGCCTTTAAATCCAGGAGTGCACAAACATCGATATCCCTTGTATGTAAAACCGGACTGACAGGTTGCGTTGTTGAGGCACAGTGGCAGTTTCTTTCCACAGGCGTTCTTAAACCGAAAAGAGGAAAGGAAATAACTCCATTACCCTGTCACTTCTGAAAGTATTTAACAGCTCGTTTGTCGAGGTTAACCATACGAAAGATTTGATTTGCAAACACGAAAGTGTTTATAGCAACGAAAACCATTTTTTCTTTTTTAGACATAAGTTCTCTATTAAAACCTCATTGCTTTGTATTGGCGACAAAATAAATAACAACACAAATTACAAAAAAAAAAAAAACAAGCAAATAATGATAATGACCTAAAAATGAAACTTTTTATTAAATGTTCTTTTCATACTTTAAATATATAATCACCTTGGCACCGCGATAATAATAGACTGTGTCACTCTTGAGGTCTCCGTCGTGTTCCATGTGAGTGGAATTATTCAGTTCACATTCGTGAGTTCCACTGGCTGCATCTTTATTTTTAATATTAAGGCTGACGCAGGCGTCATTCAGATAGCAAAGATATTCACAGTCGTCCAAGCTCTTGACACGCAAAGTTTGTATCGTGTGGTTAACCAAACGTCGCTCAGCATAGAAATAGTAGTCTGGGAAGTACAATTCACGATCCCATTCTGAAATAAATTAATCATAAATTATATATTTGTATACATCAGTAAGCCGAAAGGCTCGTGTTTATATCGAGAAAATACAAGTGACTAGTAGCATGATATACCAAATTATTAAAAACTAGCAACGGTATATTGCAATTCCTGAGTTTTGATTGGTTAACAGGCAATGGTATATGGGCCCCTATGCCATTGACCAGAAATATAGAAGCCGATACGCGTCAGCGAAAACAGCTGGGGAGCTCAAATATTGTAATTCTTTGGGCGTTTTTAATAAAACAATTATTCCACTCGCGCTTGTCGGATATGAGATCGTTCGCGCCTCGTTGGCTATCTACCATCTCATATTCAACGCGCGCCCGTGGAATAATTGTTAGTATACCTCTGGAAAGCGTTGCATAACTGGTATATGTATGTTATTGTATGGGTATTGCTCAAGATAGCGGAATATTGGACATTTTTTTTTTAATTTTTATTTTTTTGTCCATAAAAAAAACGAGGCCAATATCCCGCCACTTTGACCGAACAGGTCAATTAAGGGTTTATATGGACAATAACCTAAAGGAAGCCAGTTCAAAGCGCAAACGCGAACTACCGCACGAACTTCTTTGTCGCGATTGGATTAAACGATAAAAGGAATTGATTTCATTAATTGGTAAATTTGGCGAATGAAAATATCCTTCTTAGCCCAAAATGTCAATGCAAAAGTCGGAGGCTACAACGGAAACAACAAAATTTTTCGGGAACGTAGCGAGCAATCCCGAGCGGGCAATATAGACCCATCTTGCCCGCTCGGGTAGCCAATTACAACACAGGGTTTACCTCATCTTGCCCACTCACGAAGCCAGTTATGTTAGAGGTGGTTGTTATTTAAATTGCTTTGACGTAAGCGAATTAACAAATACATAACAGACAAGAAAACACAAGTAAAAATAACGATAGAAAATTAATTTTTGTTCTGAAGTTTTGCCACTTGTTACCTTGAGAAAGAGAAAGACCTCGAATAAACATGTTTTTGGAAGAACGACCGGGAAATTTACAAAACGTTTGGAGACGTATTTTTGTATATCTTTGTTGCTATTTCAACGTTTATTCTTTTCACTCCAATGTTTAGAATTTGGCACCGAAATATAATTTATGCTGTAGTTTCAGCCGAAACATTGAGATAATTAATTCGTTTTTTTCAACAATTAATGTTAGTCATTTTACAAACCGGCATAATAATATAAAACCTGTAAAATATGGTTTATAGAAAATGCAATTTCATGAGTACAAAAGAACATTTTCAAACTCACCGTCTGCCCGCACTGAATAAGATATCATTAAACCCCATGACATGAAAACCAAGAGTTTAGAAAAACGCATGGCTATACCACCGCTGGATGTCTTTAGTTGTCAAGTCTCAAAAATTGGTCAAACCAGCGTAGAGTTTACGACAATAGTGATGCGAAGCCAAAGCGGAACTTAAGCTTATATCAACAAAAGATAGATACGTGCTGTGATCCAGCATCTGACTGGCAGGAGAGGCGTGAGTCATCAGAGCTATATAAGAAAATTAACAACTTTATGCCACCTGCTGTTAATTGGCCTCCCCTTTGAAGTTATTATGTTTTTAACTACCTATAAAAAATAGTTCCTTTTCATATGGCTATTTTGTGTATTTATTTCCGCAGTTGTTATGTCAACTGTGCTCGTAAGAAATCCATTCGAACTTCATATTTAACTACTCATAAAGGTTTCAATCTCACACGTAAGCCTAGAATCATTCTTTCTACAATACCACTCTTTTTTTTTTATAAGAATACAGTTTTTCCTACCCAGGCTGAATATTCTTATTTTTCTGCCGATTTTAGGCTGAAAATATTCTTATGAACATTCTTAGAAAATACCGTTGGTGTCCACATCTGTATCGTGTTACATTGTGCACATGTACCATTGCTTTTCCGTTGCAGCCTGGCCGTTTTGGCTTTAAACAAAGCATTCCTCACAGAGACAAAGTGACGGAAATGAAAATACCTGATTTTGTTTCAACTAAAAACTATATTCTTTTCAAAATCTCAGCCTCGGGTTTATTCTTAAAATATTCTTAAAAATTCGCAAATTTCAGCCTCGATATTCTTATAAACTAGATTCTTATAAAATAAAAAGAGTGTAAACAATACTTGATGAATTCTCTTCCAGAAAGAATACTTTTCAGGATTTTACTCTCCAATCTAAGTTTGAAAGAAATGAAAGGTGGATACTGCTAAAGCTAGACTTCTAGTCTCCAAGGCAAAATATACAACTATGCTATACAATTATCTTTTGGTTATTTATGAAAATTTAATGGCTTATGAAGATAATTATTTAGTTGACTGATTCGCTATTGTTTGTTCACTTACAGGGATTAATGATAATGGTGAAATTTTCCTGCCCTTCTTGAATAGACAAAATAGTTGACCAATATCGAAATGCAAATTAAACTTGAAATATGTTAATTTTAAAACAACATCATTCAATGCAGTATTCAAAGACGAATACCTCTTTTTAAACACCATTATGGAATACGAAGAAAAAAAAAGATAAAGATAAAAATATTGGTCATTGCGTGTGTTGGCGTAAGCAGTTTATTGAATGACATTTTACACATTACTACATATTGTCGATAACCCATTAATGTAGTTAAATTGAGGTTTTCGCTTTTATTTTTATTTTGAGATATTGAATTTGCATCGCAATGTGCAAAATATTATTTAAATAACGTTGCATGATCTTCGAACTGCGATGCACCCTTTGGGCATGTTTTCTTGTTGTTCTGTTTCGTTATTGTGACGTAGCTCCTTCAAAGCAGGTGTTTTACGCTGTTTGGTTCTTTTGATCTTCAACATAGGCTCATTGCACATCTTTCCAATTTAAATGTCACTTTTCAGTGCACGAAAACTTTATACATTAAATTTTACCTTCGATTCCCTTTTTCCCTGGACACAATCTACATACTTAAGAATTCTGGAATGACAAATCTCTTCAATATATGTATAAATAAAAAAAGGTAGCTTGTAATATCGACTACTAGATTTTCAACACACCCTTTAGTCGGTAACGTTCGATTGCGCAGACACCTTCTTGTCTAATCAATGATCTACGGGAGATGACAAATCAAATAGGACAGTGAGGCATGGAGCCGATGATAATCAAACAAGGACTGTGCAAAGTCTAATCCACCGCGAGTCAGACATACAAACCGTGCACCTCAGCACATGTTTTCCCGTCGTTATTCTCTTCCCCGCAGTTGTATAAGTCCTCATTATACCAGACTTGGAATTCCTGGTTAGTTGCCACGGGCAAAGGGGTTGAGAAATTATCGAAGACAAGCAATGGGGAATCAGGTGTAGCCCATGGTAGGCTGTAATATCCGCAGCCTGGTTCTTTGCTCAGGTACCCCTCTGATGGCAGAAGATGATTTCTGTCGGAATCAGTAATGAGTGTCCCCATGGTGTACGACGTCAGTTTAGAGTACTTACAGCCCCAATTGCATTCGAATTCTGGCAATTTATGGTTACAGCTCACACTGCCACTCAGATATGTTAACTTGAAGGTGATGATGTTGCCTGAAGTAAGAATCCTGAAGCTGCCATAAGAATCTTTTTTGGCTCCAAAACAGACTGTGGATGGCGTCATTATGATCCAGTTTTCTAGAATTATGCCACAAAAGTTAGATCAGTTCTGACTCTTTTATACTTAACAGTTAGACTACGAGCCCGAGTTTTCTATGAGCAAATAGTCAACGAGGCGCAGCTGAGTTGACTATCGCTCATAGAAAAAGAGGGAGAGTGGTCTAATTGTTTTAGAAGAAACTGTAGAGGGTTGCAGTCCAAAACCTACAATATTATGCACTTTGAAGACAAAAATCAAGAAAATTTACTGCTTAAGGTCGGGACACACTATGCGACAAGTCGCAGCGACAGGTCGCTGCGACGAGTCGCTCCGTGTGTACTGCTTAAAAACAAGTCGCTGCGACAAGGTGTTTGTTCGGTGCACAAACAGCGAATTTGGAAGGGTGGGAATGTGAACTAGTTTTCCAATTCAATACGGCGAAAATACATGACGCTCTCTCATTAGTTAATTTATAATTTGTCGTAGCAACTTGTCCCAGCTATTTGTTGCAGACGTATGCACACGCTGCGACAACGCTGCTATCGCTCATTTTGTCGCTGCGATGTGTCGCACGAATTCAAACCAGTTTGAATTCGTGCGACACATCGCAGCGACAAAATTTTGTCGCAGCGACTGGTTTGTCGCAAGAATGCACCATGTCACACGAGGCGACATGTCGCAGCAACATGTCGCCGCGACGTGTTGCAGCGACGTGGCGCCTAGTGTGTCCCGACCTTTAAAGAGCTACGCGCGCGCGACTGTTTTCTATCGGCGATTAGTATAAATCTACTAGCGTTCTATCACGAATGCTGTTCTCTGATTGGCTACGCTACTCACTTTCTATTCTGTTGTAGAAGGTGAGTAGCGAAACAGCGTGCGGTTGTCAACAGAATGGTCGCCGCTTTTTCGCTTTTAAATTGACCGTAAAGAAGGACTTGGATTATTTACTATTCCAGGCGATGTTGGAGAAGATAAAGACTGTACCGAAATATGTAGTGAAGATTTTACACGGTAAGAAAAGCAATTAATATTCATTTACGCTTTTAAAAGCGGGCGAATCTATAATTTTATAACATTCAGAGATGCGTTTCACCGAGACATTTTGTGGAAATAAAGTTTAAAATGTCTATGCAAACTAACACAGTTTCATCGTCCCATCGAGGAGCAGCAAAAGAAAGGCTAAACAGATTCGACCTGCAAGTTTTTTTATGCATCAATAAGACTTAAATAAAACAACAAAATTGAAAGCGAATTCAAGGTTGCGGGCGACTCGTTCAACTTTTCATAAATTTCTTATCGTTCACGTTTCCTACATTTAAAACAACTTGACTTCCAAAGGGCCTTTGTAAGTCAGTCTATCTTTAAATTGTCATTTTACAATGAAAATCCGGCTTTTAGTTCAATTTCGAGCAAACAACGGATTAAATAAATCGTGAATGAAATGCAAAGGCGCACACAGAAGCTAAACAGTGCAATGTGGTTTCTTCTTTGCGAACAACTCGCTTAACTTTTTTTTAATCTTTTACGTTTTCGAATTTTAAAAAAACTTGACTTCTAAGGGCCCTTGTACGTCAGTACATCTTTCAATCGTAATTTTACAATAAAAAACTTGGCTTTTCCTTCAGTTTCGGGCATATAACGGTTTCAATAGATCGTGAATGAAATGCAAACGCGCACACAGAAGCCAATGCAATGTGGTGCAGTTGTCAATTATCTGCGTGTTGTGTGACTTATTTACATCATTATTCAATAAAAACGAGAGCCTGTCTTGTTGTTAAGTTTTGAACGTCTAGTAGATTTATACTAAAACAATTAGATTATTCGCTCTCGATTTCTATGTGTGATAGTTGATTCGGGCTTCGCCCTCATCAACTATCACACGATAGAAATCTCGAGCTCATAATCTAATTGTTAAATAGAAAACAGTGGGAGAACCAATCAGATTCGCGGATTTCCAATAGAACACAACTGAGTTTCTACTAATACGAAATATAACAATGAATAATATAACTGAATTTTAATAAAGGGAGAATACGGTTATTGCCCTTTGCTATACTCGTATTGATACAGCCCTTAGTATCATGCTAGTATATTTTTGTTGTTGTTGTTGCAGAAAAAATAGAAACAATCTCAAAAATAACACATTTGTTTATATCTGACATTAAAAAAGTCAAAGTCACTTATTTGGATAGTCTGTACTATTTCTTAAGTTGTAGGTATTTCAAACATGATTTGTTTATGTACAACTCGCCCGGTACGTTTTTCTTCATCCGCTTTAAACTTCCAGTTACGCTAAAGTTATTCACTGTCTATTTTTGACCACTATACTGGTAAAAATACTTTTCATCGAGAACAACATCGAGACGAATTTTGATTTCAGTCTTATTTAACCCGGCCGTGGTGCAGCCGTTGATAAGAAGAAAAATAATAATCTATCAATAATAGATGATGAACTACGTGTTATTTGAAAAGTAGCCGATCCACAAGGTGATTAAAAAAAACTTTAATGATCAAGGAAACAACTGTATCGTGAAAGTGAAAAGCGTGCTGGCGATAACTAAAACTAGCGAATAGCAACACAACAACAAATTTATGAGTTACTTTAGCTAATGTTGGTTTCCTCACGAGCCGTATCTGTCTAAAAAATAAATTTGCACATTGTGAGCTATAAAAACTACACCTTACTTGTACCTTTCTCACAGTGTTCACCCACGAATCCAGGAGTGCACAAACATCGATATCCCTTGTATGTAAAACCGGACTGACAGGTCGCGTTGTTCTGGCATAGTGGCGATTTCTTTCCACAGGCGTTCTTTAATAAGAAAACGTACAGAAAACAAAATAATTGCGTCACTAGGTTATTTCTGATAGTGATAAATTTCCTATTTCTCCTAAAACTTATATACAAAGTCTACCAAATTAGAGGAATGGTTTGGTTTGCGAACGCAGCAAAAGAGTTATAATAATTTTGGAATGGATTAGAAGCGATGACAATTGCTTTACGCAAAAACATCATTTCTAGTTTTCAGAAATGAGTTTCTTTTTATACACCCATTGCTATGCATTACCAATGAAATACAGGAAGAGAAATTTCTGAACGCTGATTGTAGGTTTCAACGAGCTGTATTTATCTCAAATACTTGCCATATTTGGAAGAAAGTGGTGTTTCAAGGGATCGGCCTTTTATTTGTCCTTTAAAAACCACTCTCTTCCAAATATGGCAAGTGTTCGGGCAAGTGCAACAATTGACTCTAAAAACTGGATAACGACAGTTATATGGTTTAACATGTGTACATTTTAAAAAGATTAGCTGTCAAAATACAGGAAAACCTACGAATATGACAAGAAAATCAGTTCTGTGTGGTGTTACTAAGCTGAAGAATTGTTCTTCGTTGCTTTATAAACATGTTAACTGAAAACGAAGCTTTAATGTCACTGATCAAGCTTGGTCAGCTACGATCACCGTTTTTTAACTCAGGTTGGATTCAAGTAACAGCACGAGTTGTACGTATTGTTTGGAAGTAAGTATGGGTTATTTTTAGGCAACGAGGGGATATGTGATTTATTCACCGAGGGCGTAGCCCGAGGTGAATAAATCACATATCGCCGAGGTGCCTAAAAATAACCGGCTTATTTTTCACATGGGCGAGGTATCAACAGTGGCTCAAACAATAAGAAAGATTTTTTCTTCGTTGTTTTGATGTAGCTGCGCTGAAATGGGCTGAAATGTTTTTCCCGACACACACTTAACAACAGGAAAAAGGTTCCGAAAAGATGCACTGGGGTTTCCACATTGTTAAATTTTATAATAAACAGGTTATTTTTTCGTTTTTTGATACGCCGACCAAAACAATCAATATGCTTGCCAAACAAGCTTAACAATAGATTAAAGATTCCGAAAGTACGCATTGGGATTTTGTAATTGCCTGATAGTTCCGACAACTTTGTAACCACCTTTTTTCACCACTTTACTGCAAAGTTGGCAGAGGTGAGCGAGTCTGCGAAGAAAAGTTGTTATTTTGCGACAAATCCAGGCAATAACTTGGGGAAATTGCTATCCTCAAAGAATCCCGAAGAGGACTGCGAAAACGCTCAGTTTAGCACTTAGGAAGCGACAGAAGGGTTGTTTAGCTTTAACCAGGCGGAAACAAATGGGAAGAAAACGTCGAAGAGGCTAGAGATATCATCGTCGAAGATGACAAATTAAAGAGCTGCTGGCCAGGAACAGTGGAAGGATCCCGAAGAACACTAAAAAAGGTAACCTTTTGGTGTATGAATGTTTGGAGTGTGTTAGCAACAGAACGGATTGAACTGCAACGGAAAAAAAAACGCATTTCTCGTGTTTTCAATTAAGCAATTGCTCAGTAGTATTTAAAGTGTAACAACAGTCAAGGTAAAATAAATCATAACGTTATTAACCCTATTCAGACCGGGCTTTTTTTGGACCTTCTCAGACCGGGGGGGGGCTTCGGAAGCCCCCCCTATGTAACTTCCAGAATATTTAAGCAATCACCATGAAACTTATAGGATGTATTGTACGTCCGAAACTCTTTCTTTTGGTATACGTCACGTGGGATTGTGACGTCACATCACGTGACGATTACATCATGATGTCAAAACAGCCGCCATCTTGGATCCGCCATCTTGGATTTCAAAATTTTTCCAAAATGCCAGAAAACCACCCAAAATCACTGCAAAGTACTCAAAATGAATAAAAATGTGCTTTAAACCCGTAAAAATGTAAAAATAGGTTCATTTAAGTTGATTTTTATTAACAGAAACACGCAAAATTACAAATTTGGGAAAACATGCCTGTCAAAATGCCGTTGCCATGGTGATGTCAAGTTCCTGACGCATCATCCAACCTTACCAAATTGTTGCCAGATAAATTTTAGGAAAACTCAGAAAGTTTGGCAGCGTTTGGTTAAATCTTAAAAAAGTTATAAAAGATCAAAGTCAGCGCGGGCCTCAAAAGCCCCCCCCGGTCTGAATAGGGTTAAAGTAAAGTTGTGTTTTGTTTGTAATGCGAGGCTTGTGGCTTTGCTACGAGGGGAATATTATCGTAATATTCCCCTAGGGGATTATCAACTTTAATAATCCCCTAGGGGAATATTAGATATCAGCTCCGCTCTCCCCTGTTACAATCAAAGCCGCCCCCAGCTTTTCAGACAGTTGCTAATAAGCGGGGTTTATTCAATATAATCAGCCTTGAAGAACAAAGGAAAACGAGCCATGTGAAAAATAATACCGCTTTATACTCTTTTGAAATTTTCAAAAAAAAATTATTTGCTGAAGCGGCTTGTGATATTTTGGACAATAATTATGAAATATTACTAGCAGTATAATTTTCAAATAATACATTCCAATAAATCACAATACTTTAAAAAGAAAAATGAAATAAGAAAAATGAAAAACAAAAACAAAAAAGAAGTTAAGAAGTGTTTTTTGTTACTAACCTTCGCCCCGCGATAATAGTAAACAGGGTCAGTCGTCCAGTCTCTATCGTGCTCTATGTGGGTGGAATTATTCAGCTCACATTCATGCGTTTTATCTGGATCTTTATTTTTGATGTTAAGACTGACACAATCGTCATCCAGGTAGCAAAGATATTCACATTCGTCCAAGTCTTTGACAAGCATGGTTTTTATCGTGTAGTTCATCAAACGTCGCTCAGCAAAGAAGAAGTAGGCTGGGAAATACAGTTCACGATCTCGTTCTGAAATAAATTATTTAGTTTTTATTGAACTTGCATAGAAACGAAAAAAAAAAAAAAATACCAAAAAAAAAATAGTTGACAAACGAGCAAAAATAAAAAAGGCGGGAGGGAAATTTGGGGACCATGTCTGACGTTTTAAGTATCATCCAGCAAAGCCGGTAGTAGGAAACTATGTTGTTAAAGTTCTTGAGCAACTGAAAAGCATTTGCTGTATTTGGCAGGTACTGAGCAGAACGATACAGGTTTCTTTGAAGACGTAGCAGTACCAGGAAACGGTGCAAATAACGTGTCAATCAAGCCGTAGCTTAGAAAGACGTTAGACAAAACTTTGCTTTTCTCGGAAAGTTTTTTTTTTTGTATTAATGCATGTACGCGTGTAGCATGCGAACAGAAGCGGAATTTGCAATTCATCATCATGTTTCACGCCGCAGATACAGTTTTGCATTTTCAGCTGTATTTCTCACCTGAAGTTTCACGTCACTGAGAAATATCTCGGCGGCGAGAAATATCAGGCAAAAAATCCGTCAAAGTAACTTCAGTTTTGACCAATGTATTACCAGATTGTCAAACACTCAAACGCCACACTCGCCTTGGCCTAATTAATGCTAACCGTTTACCTTGGAACTTTTTTGAAACTAGTTAATAAGGCAGCAGCTGGAAACAAAAATGTAACACAGCCTTTTAACTGTTCGTAGGTCAAATCGAAAAAAAAAAAAAATAAAAAAATAAACCTTTTTCAACGACGACTGCGGTGCCTTAGCATAACTTTAATCCAGGACGAAGTCAATCAATTTATCGTTTTTGATTCCTCGTTTCATCTAGATTTAAACTTCACGTCGAAAGCAAAATTAAATTTTTGTTTACTGCAAATCGAAGTATTTTTTTCATTCATTTTCACATCCACAATGCCCATTCATATTTTCGATTCCTTGGACTATGACTTTCATGTAGCGGCAGGTCTCACTTCATGGCACGTAAAAAGTGTCAAAATAACGCGGGGAAATATTCGTTCTTTTAACTGGATCAATGGCGCGACAGCCCTACAAGTCACCATCTAATCTCGCTCGATCGTGCTTATTCTAGGCCCCGCTAAAATAGAGTGCAAAGAGATAGGATAGAAATAAAACAAACTCATGGATAAAAGAAAATTTTCCAACTCACCCTCTTCATGTGTTGGGAAAGATAACATTAAAGCCGATAACACAAAAACCAAGACTTCAGAAAAATGCATCGTTATACAACTCTCTATGTCTTCTTCACTTCTCACGTCTAAAAAACCGGCAGGACAGCGTTGAATTAGTAGCTGCAATTTATGGTCAAGACGCAGCTAAAGCTCAAAGCAACAATAGAAAGAAGCGTATTGTGATTCTGCATTGGCTGCTAAGCCTTTTATCAATAGAGCTGTATTAACAGAATTAGCAGCCTGATTCCACCTGCTAACGGCTTAAATTATAAAAATGGTTTCTCTTCATATCGTTATTTTTGGGTTTATTTCCACATTTTTCTTTTTGTCAACTGTGCTTGTGGAAATTCTATTCGAAGTTCTACCTTATTTCAAGAATGAAACTTTGCTTTACTTCTTTTCTTAATTGATATGGGGACATTGTAATTATCGTGTAACGCCCACATTGACACTTGTAAGCCGAAAATTTACCAGTTTCTAATGTAAAGAATAATATCCTTCAAATTGATTTTCTGGATTAAGGAAGTTCGCACGAAAAAAAAATCCCACATTGTTTTTTTTTTTTTTTAAATCTTTCAGAAATGTAAAAAAAATAGTGATGGGTCACCGAATTCGTTACAAAGATAAAGTATCCAAGAGACCACTATCAATCTGTAAAATCGGGCTTCGTTACTGAATATGGCTGCAGTGTCTTTCAGTCCAACGATATTGCAAATAAATCCCTGAAATACAATTTTCTCTGGCTTTTATTGTTTTTGTGGATCTATTATTGAAAATGATTTCACTAGGGACGATCCTTAAATGAATCTTATCATTAAGCGATCCCATTTGCACCCGCCTAACATATTCGCAACATAATATAATAGGATTTATCAGGATTCGATGCCGAGTGGACAGAAAAAATTGAATTTTTTAAAACTTCTCACACTGTTTTTTTTTTGTTTATGTTTTTACAATCTTCTGAAAGTTCGAAGAGTAAGTCGTGTAAAAAAAAACAATGGGGGCCACCGTTCATTAAAGAGAATAAACTGAAGTTGACGCAGCGACTACTAGCCTTACATGTGTTTAGAAAGTTTCCTTAGCGCGCGCGCAATGTATGACGTGGCGTGGGGTTGCGACCAATCTCGTACCTGGAATATTCGTTCCTTACTGCGCAAGCTTGACGAAACGAGCCACTCTCGAACGTTCCGTTACAGGATCGAATTTATTGGCTTCAAAAACAATAAAAATGACCGGAAGAAAAACACCAAAAAAATCCGTTGGTCATGCTTTGAAAGCTTTAGGCATGCGCAATTCAACCGGAAGTCCGATATTTTCGGACTTCTAAATGGAAATTTCCAGAAGGAAAGTGGATGCCATCCCCCATGATATTTTTTCTAAATTTTAAAAAGATGATTTACTCTACAATGCTGAAACTTTCGGTAGCTGTTTATCCATCCCTTGCGGAAATGTTGATATATCAATCATATATATAGGTTATTCACCAGCCGGGAGGTCCGTATTGGGAAAAACTGTTCCCGAGGTCAATACGGACCGACCTAGGCTGGTGAATAACGTTTTTATTTTTTTCCTACTTTATTTGTTTTTAAAAGAAACCTAGAAAGATTGTGTCACAAAATCTTTGTTTGTATACGCGCGCCATTTAATTTCAATGTTGAGTCGATCGACAGGTTCGCAAGAGTGTAAAATGCTGTTTGTTATTTAGTTCGAAATAAATTAAATGAACCGTTTTTACAGAAAGGTTCAGCATATTAACTGAATTAACACTGAAGAGATTCAATCAAAGAAATTGAAGTAGTAAATATATCATAAATGTAAAATCGAGCCAAAGCATTATCAATGACAAAACTAAACGCCAATTCCGGCTTCCCGATGAATGTTTTGATAAAGAACTCTGTTCGCAGGATGCTAAGTTCGAGAATTTCTCCGACAAAAAAATACTATCTGACGGAAAAACAGTTTCGGTATAGCTATACACACTTGTATTTAACGAATTAAGAAGCTCTGCGTTGATTCCCAGCTTAATTATTTTGTGATAAACAGTGCGAAAGTGAAACTGAATGAAATGCGAAGTTTGGACGTAAGGCACAATATTGTGAGAATTATTTTGGTTGTTTTTAATTAACGAATCTCATTTTCTTGAATGATGGCAACTAGTGTTTTGTTTTGGCAAAAAAGTGGCCGATAAAAAGACAGTTTTTACTCAAAATTGAAGTTTAAAACCTGCGCAGCTTATCGTTATGGCGTGAAAATGATTGCAAAATGCACAAAAAACCACAAACTAACAAACTATCAACTAGAACTTAATTTGTCGATAAACAAAATAAACACTCGCCTTTAGAAAGACTTCGAGGCCTTTAATTCCACTTTTATTCTGTCTTTTCGCATTTACAACAGTTGGTGAGCGGCTATTTCGATTTTGCTGAGCAAATCTTTCATGTGTTAGTTCGTACAACGCAGCAAAATGATTTCTCGCGGAAAGTACACTCGACGATTCATCTCGCAACGGATACCGCCCGCTGTGAGCGGGCCGGATTGGAGAATACCGCCCGCTCCCGGAACCAATCAGATCGCAGGATTTGTAGAATACCGCCCGCCCACGAACAAAGAAAAAAATAAATCCACGATATTTGACGTTGCCATGACAAAGTCATATTTACAATCAGGTCTGGCCAAAAATTTTTTATCGTTTCCAGCTCCCTGAAGCAGAATTATAAGCATTCTGGCTTGGTTTTGCATCAATATCCATTATCTTCTGACTTTCACAGAAAATGGCGGAATCGAAGATGACGTCACAGCAACACAAGCTATGGCATCCTGTAGAGTGACATACGCAATTTCTACACAGTGCAGAATAATTTCTCTGTGCCTTTATAGAGGAGAAACCCTGAAGAGGGGTTCCATCCCCCCACCCCCCCCCCCTTGTTTGACGGAAAGGGTATGAATTTGCTAGTACGTTCGATGGTTAACACCACCACACGGTTGTTGTTTCCTTTCTTTTCACTTGATTAATTATAAATGGTTTGAGAAGATAGTGGTTATTGAAAAGGTTGTATTTCGCTTGTGAGAATGTCGCTTTGACAACATCAGAAGTGACAGCAACACAAACACACTATGGCCATTATAAACACATTTGATTGCGATTACGTCGACAACAGGGACGATAAAAAATTATTAAACACATCATAAGAATCAGTATATTTACATTTATACCGACGCTATAGTAAAAACAAAATGAAAAAAGTCGTTCTAAAATAAACTGTCATTCAAATTAGCCAGTATTGGTGATCACCTAAATCGTCAATACGTACTGCATACCTTTCTTGCCACACAAAATTTTGCCAAATACTTCTCGAAACGGTGACAATACAATCATAGTATTGTCAACAATTCGATGCCAATAATTTCTTTAAAGAAAGCAAAAACGGACACTTTTCAATAATAAAAAGACGATTTTCGAATATTCAAGTAAAAACACATATTCAGTTAAAAGAAGTGGTTATATAACGTACAGATTTAATGCTTGTTGTTTAATACTATACTATTTAGCAGTAGAATCTTTGCCTTATTCTTTGAAATCTTTGATATCTCATTGGTTCTAGATCTCCCATAACTGTCTGTTCGCTAATTTTGTTCCAGCTTTCTGGTTTAAAAGTGTCTAAAATTGTACCTGTTTGGACTGCATTCCTGTTTAGTGTCTACTTAGGCAATTAGACTACTTGTTTTAATGAGTAATAGTGACGCTTACTGCTTTGCTTCACAGCAAACCCAAAAGCCAGTTTACCGAATATTTAATAAATACCCTCATTGAAAGCGTTGGTCAAGTCCACAGCATACCAAGTAAAAATCTGTAAATTTCAACGTCTGACTTGCGGAAAAACCTAACATATCTAAAACTGGTATCCAGGTTTTGGCATCACGGATCTTCCGGTCCGAGCCCACGCGTCTCCAAACCCTCTCTCCTTCCGCCATTGTAGACTAAATTAGTCTAATGTTAACTTTTACGTACTGTGAAAGTAAGCCCTTTAAAAATTTTACGAAGAGACCCATGGCAACGCCATCGAGATGATCATAACTTTTACCAAATGAGAAGTTAAATTACTTTGGGTCGTTGGTTATGTACACAGATTTCTGACATAATGTCAACTTGATTAAATGTTTAAGTGAAAGATCTATAGCACTCGTTAAAAATGGATGAGCAACCAGGATAAGACATTAGATAAAACTCAAAAAAGCTATTTCTGGTCAAAAATTTAAAGATGAAACAAGCTTTCGACTATTGGTCTGTAGTCTAATGAATAAAGCGCCCGAACGTTAAAACATATGCTATAAAAGGAAAAGGGAATTTACTCGGACAGTTAATCACATTTTTTTTTTTCACGTTTTTTGGCTGTTTTTAGACCCGATATGATTTCAATATCCCTGTGCTAATTTAGTTACTGCCGCAGTATCGGAGGGAACAAGCCGGCGTATCTCTGAAGTAATAAACATAGTAAGATCCGCAGTCTCTCACTTCAGTGTTGGTGGACCATTTACAACAACTGTCACCCCAGTGGAAGCAGACCTGCCTGGTAACTTTGCCTTCGGCCACTGTTGGATGTCCACCATTTAACCAGCCAGGCGCGTGAGTATCGCATGCGTGTGTAGGTGGACATTTAGTCGGCATTTTGGTGCCTGCATCTCCTTGAAAACGAAACCAACCTGGACCAATTGGCTTGTCACATATATAATTCCCTGACTTGGAAGTAACTTTTCTGTTAGCCTTTGTCAGGCTTTGATAGTTGTGACATTCTGAAAGATAACGTAACGTGTTAATTATTTCCTTACCTTCTAAAAGATAAAGACTTACCGAATGAAGTGAAAAACAATATGATAGATTTCTATGGCACGAGAATATGCAATGTTACTGATTCAGGACATTTTATGTAAAAAAAAATGTTTTCGTTTTGTCAATTGATGTTTTTCGGTAGCGAAAGTAAAATTTATAAAAAACAACAACATAGCACATGTATCATAAGATGAAGTAAATAGCACTTCAATAAGTCATATGAATTAAGGCATAGAAAGGCATTGGATTTACTGTAAAGCAAAACAGGATCAACGTGGAATATTCACCTGCTGCGGAATGCGTACAAGTTTTTCCATCTCCTGTAGAAGGATGGTTACATGAACATGTGAACGACCCTACAGTGTTTGTACATGAAGCTAAACAGTGACAGTCATGTAAAGCGCTGGCACACTCATCGATATCTGTGGACATTAAAAAACGGGAAAAATAAAACGTCAGTTGCTCAGGAAAATATGTGCTATGTTCTGAGGTAGGACATTTCCACTGGTAGCACCCAGTCACGTTTACATACCAGTTATGCAACGCTTTTAAGTGATATACATAACAATAGGCCTTATCACGGTTTTCGACGCCATTTTGACGAGTAGGAAAATCGCAATCACAATGTTTGTATGGGATGTTTTGGGGCAGAACCATAATAAAACATTTCCATACATGAGAAATCTCGCTCAACTTTTTGAACATGCAAACTTCGATGAGTTTTTATTAAGAGAAGTGAACACACGCTTTGAACATGAAAACTTCGGCAAGTTTCCTTCAGACAAGCGAACGTACACACGCTTTGAACATAAACATTTCGATCAGTTTCCCTTAGATAAGCGAGCACAGTCGTTGAACATGAACCGATAAACATTTTACTATCGGAATAATATGCTTTGCTTTCAAAACCGGTTTTGACATCAGTACAAACTTGGACTCGAACATCGTTTTCATAGCCCGCTTTGAGACTCCCAAGACGACTCCTGATTGGACGTGAGGGTTTCTGAATATTAAGTAACCCGACCTGACTCGGGTCCTCTGAATTACACATTTTCATCGTTGTGATGTCGTCATGTCTGGGTTAGTGTAAATCGCCTTTCGAACAACCCGGCCGTGGTGTACCCGTTGACAAGAACCGATAATAAGAAGACAAAAAATAGCAATTTCTTTGTTCACTATAGTACACGTTGGCAAAGTTTATCCCTAATAAATAGATGAACGAGCTAGTAACTGAAAGTATCTGAGGACCCACAAGGCGATTAAATCAACTTTTATGATCAAAGAAAAAGGATACAACTATATAGTAAAACTGAAAAGCGTGCTGGTGATAACTAAAACTGGTCGATAAGCACATAACTATAAATTTATAAGTTACGTGACGTAATATTGGTTTTCTCTCATGCCAAGTCAGACTGTAACAAATATATATGTGTATTGTGACTTTTAAAAACTACACATTTCTCTTACCTTTCTCGCAGTATTCGCCCTCAAATCCAGGAGTGCATAAACATCGATATCCCTTGTACGTAAAACCGGACTGACAAGTTGCATTGTTCTGGCACGGTGGCGATATCTTTCCACAGAAGTTCTTACACAGGAAACAGAAAAGAAAAAAGTACCTTACTCATTTATTTCTGATAGTGATCAACTCCTATTTCACCCATAGTTCCATTACAAGGCCTACCACAGGAACGATTTGGTAGCAAACACGGCAAAAGTTTCATGTAGCAACGAATTAGAAGTGTTGTTGAGTGCGTCACACGACAACAGGGTAGGTACAAAAACGTTGGGTAGGCCATGTAGGCCATGACCTACCCCACGTTTTGTACCTACCCCACGAAAAAATCACTTCTAATATTAATTATAATCATTTCATCGGGCATTGTGGCGTATTTTGCGGGCTAAAATGGAGAATTCAGCGGGCTAAAATATATTTTAGCCCGCTGCGGTGGACCAATCAGAAACAAGAAAAAACCGAAGCCAGCCAATCAGAACTGAAAACCATTCAACTGTTCGCGCCGTTTTCTTGCTGGCTGGCACAACCGCACAAGCTGGCATAATTTCAAGCTTCGTTTAATTTGAGTCGAGACGTTTCAAAACTGTTTTTGAGCTTTATAACGACAAAATGTTTGAAGGATTGAACAGGAAAGCAAAATCTCAGTCTTCTCAGCTAGATTAAGAGGAATTACAGAAACTCAAAGAAGAATCCAGGCGGCGAAGTGAATGTAAGTTTGTCTTCGACGAGCGAAACTCGCTCAGTTGAATTTCAGGCATATTCCAAACTGCCAGTTAACTTTAACACTTCTAAATAACGACTTTTTCTTTGCTGCCGATAGAATTTTGTAATTTCCTATTCAAGCAAAGTTTGTTTTGAGTAATTTTGCGGTTTTCTGCAGAGTTTTGTAAACTTTTAAACCTAGTTTTAGTCAGAAATATACGCCGACTCGCAACGGCAGTGTTCAAGATATCGCTTACTGTTTTAGATTCCTTAACTAAATGCCCTCTGAAATGATTATAATAGTAATAGAGTTGATGTTCTTGGGCGTTAATATGTTTTTGGCCCTTCTCAGAGCTCATTTTAACCCTCGCCTGCGGCTCGGGCTAAAATGAGCCTGAGTCGGGCCAAAAACATATTTACGCCCGCGAACATCAAATCTATTGTTATAATAATGAGTTTCTTGGCTTTTCATACCTCATTGCTGCGTATTTCCAATGAAATTAGTGGCATTAAGTGGAAAGACAACTAAAAAAGAAAAAAGAAACTTGATACTGTAAATTATTTTGTTTTTCTTACTTACCTTCGCTCCGCGATAATAGTAGACAGTGTCAGTCATCATGTCTCTGTCATGTTCCATGTGAGTGGAATTATTCAGTTCACATTCATGTGTTCCACTGACAGGATCTTTATTTTTAATGTTAAGACTGACACAGTCGTCATTCAGGTAGCAAAGATATTCACAGTCATCCAAGCTCTTGACAAACACGATTTTTATCGTGTGGTTTATCAAACGTCGCTCTGCATAGAAATAGTAGTCTGGGAAGTACAGTTCACGATCCCATTCTGAAAAAAAATGTACGGGCTATAAATCATGTAGTTGTTATAAAACGTGTTTAACTATAAACCAGCTAACTAAAAAAAAAAATCACAGGCAAACGACCAAAAAATGATAAGGTAGGAAAACTTACCGTCGTGACCCAAAATAGAATATTGCATGGGTCAAGATAACTGAAGTATTTACAGAATGTTTAATTGGGTCGTAGGTAAAGGAATGGACTTCATTCCTTTTTTAAATTTATTTCTTTGAAGCGTTTCTAGGGTTGCTGTTTATCGACTTGTTGAGCGTGTTATAAATAACAACGAATAACTTCAAGTGCTTAAATCGTTTTCATCACGTATTACCAAAAAACCCACAAAGTACTCTAGCGCTACCCGCCTTAGGCGAATTAGTTGTAACCCCCAGTTTTTATAGGCAATTTAAACGGACGGAACGTTTACAAACTAGGCAATGAGCTCCTCGCAGTTGGAACAAAAATGGGACACAGCTATTTAATCTCTTTGTAGAACACATCGAAGGCAACTTTTGAACGAATTCAACGCACCCAAACTAGAAGTTCGCCGCAAAAGCGCAACTTAGTTGTTGTAGTAAACGTGAAGCATATCATTTTATCGCTTTTGTTAACGTATTTCAACCAGCTATCAACTCTTCCTTGCAAATCTGAAAATTTTCAATCGCCTTTTTAGATAGTGTTTATTACAAACCGATATACTGTCTCATTAATTTTATCATCCACAACATTTCATCTTGTTATCAATTCCTTGTCGTTTATTTCGCGACATCTATGAATTCATGATCACAAAAAAGTGCCAATTTTGTTTGGTAACTCTGCTTGATCTCATGAAAAAATAACGCGAAAAAAGTCGATCAACAACAGCCCAACAAATTAAATGTCTCTACCTCATTTTGCACGGCACAAAAAAATTTAAACCGCGCTAAAATATCACGTAAAGTAGTATATATAAACTATAATTTCATTAGTAAAAAAGAAAAAAAATCGAACTAACCCTCTGCACGTAATGGA
>NC_135766.1:3763521-3773521 GCF_052425735.1 Oculina patagonica | reverse complement strand
AACACAGCTGAGTTTCTACTAATAGTATTTAGCACGTGCAGCTGCTTTCCACTTCTACTCATACTACCTTTTGGTCTGGTCTTGAAGCTATGATCGGACAACGTTAATTGAAATAGCTGTTTCTTATCAGTCGAAACTTAAATTAGTGAAAAGAGGAATAAAGTTGAAATTATAACTTAAATAACAACAACTGCAGCGGTAGAAACACGACAACACTACAATCATTGTTGTCACTTTTGACAACGATAACAATACCGCAAGAACAATAACAAGTTTATTTAACGTGTTATGTTATGATATTTACAGTTATTCGGAAGTTAATAAAAGCCTATTAAAGTTGTTAACTAACATTCAAATAGGCCTGTGTTAGTTATCGCCTCGAGCGTTAATACCCCGTTTGTATTTTTGTTAGCCATGGCCATATATGCACTTATCATATTCAAATCTAACCTTGATACCATATAAATAAAATACTTATGGAAACAGTGTCAATATAGTCAAGGTATTATTAGTAATTTAATTAAAACAATTTTAAAAAGAAAGTAAAATCTAAGACACTTCAATTTGAAGAAGAAAATTTTAAGATGTTCAAGTAAACATCTATTGTCAGTTGCAAATTAAAGAACGTGCTGATATAAGCTTAAACCGTTTCTTAATTCTTTACTATTCAGTAGAAGGAACTCTGCCATGTTTTGTTGGCAACCTTCTGATTGATTAAATCTCTCATCGCTGTCTATTTGCTGATTTTATTCCAACTTGTTGAGTAAAAAATGTTGAAAATTGTACATGGCCTGTTTAAATTGAAAATTATGTTTGGTTACTTGCCCTCATTTTCTATGAGCGATAGTAAATTAAGTTGCGCCTCCCTTATGAAAAGATTTTTAAATTTCATCGTCTGATTTCCGTTTAAACCTAACAATTTTAAAAAACTGGTGTCCAGGTTTTGGCATCATGGAGTGAGCGGACCAAGCAAACGCGTTTCAACGCCCTCTCTCTTTCCGCCCTGTTAAGAACATCGCAGGCTACGATAATCTTATGTTAACTCTTGCCTACTGTGAAAGAAAACCCGTTAAAGATGTCACGAAGAGACCAATGGCAACCCCATCTAGATGATCGTAACTTTTACCAAAAGAAAAGTAAAATTACTCTTGGCCGTTGGTTATATACACAACGTTCTAATATAGTCTCAATTTGATTAAATGTTTAAGTGAAAGATCCGTTTCACTCGAAGTACAGTCAATCACATCTTTTCAGATTTTGTGGCTGTTTTTTAGACCATGTATGCCTTCAATATCTCTGTGCCAATTTAGTCACTGCCACAGTATCGGAGGGAACAAGCCGGTGTATCTCTGAAGTAATAGACATAGTAAGAGCCGCAGTTCCTCACTTCAATGTTGGTGGACCAGTTACAGCAATTGTCATCCCAGTGAAAGCAGACCTGCCTGGTAACTTTGCCGTCAGCCACTGTTGGATGTCCACCATTTAACCAGCCAGGCGCGTGAGTATCGCACGCGTGTGTAGGTGGACATGTAGTCGGCATTTTTAAGCCTGCATCTCCTTGAAAACGAAACCAACCTGGACCAATTGGCTTGTCACATATGACATCTCCTGACTTGGAGGTATTTTTTCTATTAGCTTCTGTCAGACTTTGATAGTTGTGACATTCTGAAAAAGTTAAGTATAACGCGTTATATATATTATGTGTTACCTTCTGAAAGTACTACGACTTGCCGAATGAAATGATACAGCTGGTCCGACAAGTAATAAAGTAAGAAAACCGTTTTTACACCCAACGTTAAGAGCAATATATAAATGAAAAAAAAAAATCACTTTTATCTGGCACGAAAATACCCATTGATATTTGCCCACGGACTTTTGCGGAGTAGATAATGTCCGAGGACATATATCTTTGACACAGTGTTACCCTTTGTGCATAACGCTATTTAAACTGATAAAAGTCAAAAGCATTTTCCCTGTATTAAAAGTATAACCATTTTTTTTTTCTTCAAAATATGACGTATAATTTACACTAAAACAGTGGATATCGTTATTGGTGTGCTTTGATTGGCTACTCGAACTCCGAATATACCTTGGTTAATCACCTCGGTGTAACTCGCACGTACAAATAGTAAAAGTCAAAGACACTTTCCCTGTGTTCCAAAACATTCCCTTTTATTTTTTCTTCAAAATATGTAGCATGTCTTTATACTAAAACAGTGGATAGCGTTATCGGCGCCCTTTGATTGACTTCTCAAGCTTTGGATATCCTTTGCTAATCAACTCCGACAACTCGTACGTGAAACTTGTAACCGTTGACAGGAAAAAGTGTCATTAAGGGTAAAGGGTTATTATTACAAATTAAAAAAGTTCCGAGCACCTTATTGTGGAAGGGTCAATTTCTGCCGCTGTATTGGCCAATGACAACACTGAGGAAAATTTATTGGCGAAGAACACATCACAGTATTATTGCAAATTGCAAGTCAGTAAGGGTGCGCGTGCGGTTTTTTTTGGGAGAATCTAACAATGCATTTTTGTTCTTAGATCACACGGATACTTCTCTCCAAAAGAAAAGAATAATCCGAAAATGGATTTTTGAAATGGCAACTCCGTAAATATTGTTCGCACAGAACATAAAATATCAGTACTCATTTATTTTTCGTCGAATGCATATGTATCCTAGCCAAAACTGAGTTTTAGCATACAAAATCCTTTACAGAAAATCACTCGTCGAAGCACTTCTTCATTAACTTGAAGCATAAATATGTGTCGAGAAGGGAACTGAAAGCGAATAACTCTTTGGAAAGACGATCAATGCAAACTCTGCTAATGACGATTTCTGAAGGATACATGTTTTGTTAGCACATAGTTACTGTTCTAGAAACAATACATCTAGTTTAAAATAGCACTTCGCACTTATCAAGCTACCATTACAATGAATCATTTTTGCATGTTAATAGAAATAAACGCTTGAAAACTTACTGAATTGACAGTATTTACACACAGTGAACCTGTATTTTAACAGCGAAGTCCGCTGGGCCAATGCACATTTTTTTAATCCTTTCCCAAATAAACGCACGGAACACGAATCCTAAAATTCCGAATTTAAATTTTATTTAAAGAGTCTACTCGGAGTGTGGATTCTTCAGATACTAAATCAATTTCTGGATTTTATTAACGAAACGCAAAATCTGTTTTTGGATACAAGAATCCGGATTTGGGTTTCCTTAAAGAAATGCACCCTTATATTCCACCAAACAAATCTCTGCATTTTGGTCTCATGCCTATCCATTATCTTACTTCATTTGAGAGCATCCTAGTGGGCAGCGAAGAAAGGGACTTAAATCATCCAGACAAGTAAACATGGCGGTATTTTCTCAATAACATTTTAGTTCTTTTGAAGAAAATCATAAAACGTCCGAGTTAAAAATGTTGCTCGCGTCATTCAACGATCGTAAACACAATGGTTTCGTAAATTGCGTTCCAGTTAGAAACTGCGAAAGATTGATTGTACAGATATCAATAATTTTTTTTTTATACCAGAGCCACTCTTTTCATAACGATTAGCACGATTGTTCAGAAGTAAAAAAAGATTAAACACAGGTTGTCGACCCGATAAATGAAGTTTTTGTAACGTGTTTGTTCAGTTTTGAGCCTTCTTGCCTTAACTTGTTGAATAAAATCTACTTTTTTTCAATTTGATTAAAATAGTTTTCTATTGATTTATGGGTAATTTCTTACTGTAAGATACTGATAGAAGTCATCCTTGTTCCATGAAGAAAGATACGTAAATATATTTTCAAATTACACTCGGAAAAATCCACAAGTCTACCTGCTGCTTCACAGCTTGTTTTCCCATCTCCCACGTATCCATGGTTACAGGCACACCTGTACGATACGTAAGTATTGATACATGTAGCAACATCTGCAAGGCAGTTATGTGTTCCTTGGATACATTCGTCAACATCTAAATAAAACCAAAATGGTAGTAAAAATGAAGGCGTTCGCAAACTCTTTATAACACTTTAAATGATATATTATATGATCTGTTCGAAAAGAGGGTGAAGGTGGTGATATGTGACCTCTTAAGTATCTGGCACGGATCCAGGACATTGGTGACAAGTTGACGATAACACAAGCGTCGAAGGCACGAGTTCTCAATGTTTTTGGAAGCCAACTCAGTGATTAGCAGGCAACACTGTCAGACGTTGCATATTTTAAAGAAACAATTTTTGAACAATTCGTCGATTGCCGAGTTAACATGTTAGGCAAAAGAATTGTGTTCACCAATTTGAAGGATATAGCATAAATAACATAAATATACAATTTGGCAAACATCTTAATTAAAAAAAAATAGAACAAATTAAACGTAACTGGGTGCACTCTAACACAGCAACATCCGTCAAATTTGTAGACTACACCTTTTTGCCTAGTATACCTCTATAGCTACGAATCACAAATTGATCAGATAAGAATTTAAGCTTAAACAATATTATTCTTCATCAGAACCCCAAACAAACTCTGAATGTGTTTTCCATTATCAAAGTTTGACTAGACTGGTAAAGACTGGCTGCGCATCTGTGAGAATCCACTGAACTAAACTGAAGAAACTCAACAGTTTGCTAAATCGGAAGGGAAAATCTCAGTCAGACCTGTCAAAGCGGACCACCCCCAGTGGTGGTCCCTAATATTCCAGTTGGTCTGAACCGAAACGGACCTTCTCGTTTTTCTTCCGCCTAAAATGTTCTGAAAAATTCGAATTGGGTAAATAGAAAGTATCTTGTATTTTCTGACGAGTATTGCCTTCCCGTCAAGATGGCTTCCAAAGCGCCGATAACGTCTATTAAACTGGTATGTGACGAGTTTGGCGCATGCAATTTTGGTCTAAACTGTTCTGCAACCCATAGAAAAATTACTTTTGTACATCTAGAAGAAAATATAACATTAATTTTCGGATAGAAATTAAAACAAGGGTATAAATATTGATTATTGACGACGTGCGGAAACAACTTGAAACGTTTAACCTTAATTCTTCAAGTTGTAATCCATTTCAATCTTATCCATCCCCAGGCAAAGACACTAGTTAACAGATTCAGTTCTCTTATTATTCCGTACTAACCTTTTACCGTGATGTAATATCTCTCGGGGCTCTGAACGAAATATTCAGGTCTGGACTCCTTGGTAGCATTATTTAGCTCACAAATATTTTGAAGCATGACATAATTAAAGCTCTGACATCTGGCATCGTCGTTACAAGCTCGAAGGCACTCAAGTGAGATAGAAGTCTTCATCTTCTTTATGATATGTCTCTTTAGCATCATTCCTATGATGGAATAAATGTCTCCACAGCCATCGGTAGCTACTTCGGGAAGTATTTGAGCCAGTAAGATGACCATCGCGACGCAAGAACCAGGGTAGGACATTTTTGAACGTTGTTTGTTTGAAACAAGAAGATGAAAAAGAAAACTAATGCTCATTAATTACAGGGTGGTAAGCCCAGAAAAGGTTTAGCATCAAATTAAAGCCGTTCTCGAATTAATCGACACCTTATTCAATGCTACCGAAAGTAATTACTTGCGACTTTCTTGGGCCTGTATTGTTATGAAAAATGTCCTATCAAGAAATCGCTGGGAAACATATGTTATTAGTTAAATTCACAGGATTGAACAGGATGGTATAGGTCCGTTTGGATTTTTAAGGATTTTTTCCTCCTCTAAAGATTCAACGCGTTTTAAGCCTTTTGGTAATCTCACTTGGCATCTCATTTAACAATGTGGTAAAACTACCCATCTTAAGTGGCAAAACAGGTGTGCGGTCTTTGTTTGTTACTTCTACAGACTTGATAACGACAAACAAAATTATACAAGGCAATTAAACTAAGCAGAAATTCTGGCAGTCAATTTAAAACACTAAAAAAACATCAACAACTACGCAAAGAATCATTAACCTGGCGTCAAGGTTAGCGTCAGATATTAGAATTTAGACGGACCCAAAATAACAAAAGTGCGCCTGTTTATTCAGACGTCGAACTAAATTAGCCGTTCTGCAGCCGTTTCTGATACGTCTGATGGTAAACACTCTCCAAGACACATGCTATATGAGTTCAACTTCTTAAAAAATACATTATAATACATTAAGAAATAAAAACGTTACTCTGGTTAAAAATTTGTAGTAAAATGTTCGTAAAATATCCGCAATGTCCCAACGTTTCGGCTTAAACTAAAGCCTTCATCAGGGGAAAGTGATAAGTGAATACAAAAAGCACGTTCTTATATAATATGCAAATCGAGAGCTAATGTTTGTCCCTAAAGGCTAAATTTAGAAATTCGTGCGGTAAATGCATGCCGTCATCGCGGTTTAGCGGATTATTGCAAGTGTTAATTTCCCAAGCCTCCAAAATACGTCTTTTGCGCCAATTTGTGCTTGTGTTTTCTCGTTTAAGGTTGGCCAATTTTGGCCAATTTTTCATTGAGCTTCCTCTCCGTTCGCTGTGTAGGGTCTTTACATTATAATAGTTTATGTATTAGGATCGGCACATGAAAAGTTCGGCGTCTGAACCAAAGCAGTTCCAAAGTCGAAATTCCAAGTTAAGTCAGGCGGAAAGAACGGCTGAGCCGTTCCAAATTGAAATAGCCGTTTTTAATAGAACATATTCGTATTCTCGGTAATGGACTGGAACTAGCTCGCTATGGAGGCTAATGTGCACGCGGGGGATATCATTAAAATGAGTTTCATGTCATTTGCATTTGAAATGATTACCCCATTAGCCTCCATTACCAGCTAGTCCAATACGTATACCGAGAATACAAATATGGTCTATTGATTCAGAGGCCGAACTTTTCATGTACTTAATTCACGATATTAGGTTCGGCTCATAAGAAGTTCGGCGTCTGAACCGGGCCTGACTGGTGTGAAAAAGATAACAATACTTAGCCTAGACTGCAGCTGTTGTGAGATCTCGAACTTAGTTGTAGTTGTATCGCTATGTAACATATTTTTTATAGAAACCTATTTTAGACTCGTCTTGGTAATATTCTTAACTTTGAAAAACAAATAACGTATTATCGAGTTTGAGCAACACAGTCAGGGTTCCACTAAAAAAAAAAAATGTTTTATATATCTAAAAGTTGTTCTTTGCTTTCTAATAGATTTGATAGTTTGAGCTGCAAAATGTATTCGGTTTGTTTTGTCTTATTTTTCCTCTTATGGTTACAGAACTCATTTAATTTATTTTTTGAATGAACAGTTATGTGTGCTATGTTAAGTAAAAGCGATACAAGAAGGATTGATTAATTCAAATTGTGCTATGTTAAGTAAAAGCGATACAAGAAGGAATAAACTCTACAACAATGTTATAATGATTTCGTACACTCAAGAAGTTTCTTTTGGCTTAAATATGTCACAGTAAGATGCTTTCAAGCATAAGATTGCTTATTATTCCTCGGATCCGAATCGAAGGGACTACTGCTCCATATATATTTTTGTTTTGTTATTTTTTTTACACAAGGCGACAAATCTAGTGCAATTGCATACAAGGAAATGACAGGTGGTTTTCACTGCCACGCCACTTTCACGCCGAGAAAAGATTAATTCAAATTGAGTTAGAAAAAAAAATCAAGAATAATACAGGTTGTAGAAAATTTCTATATTAACTACTTGTCCAAGTCTCAGGTCTGCACGTTATTCCGTACTCGAGTTATCCGTCAAAATGTTTCACGCAAATTTAGAGAGCACAATATGGTAACGCCATGTTGGAGCCCAATTGCTTGGGCTCCAACATAGAGGCCGGAAATCATTGAAAACACTTGGCATTATATTCTGCAACTTAAAGACGGGCGAATGCTATCGAGCTAAAAACCTTCAACAAGATATATATTAAGGACTTCTAATAGTCAGTGAAGGATAAAAACTCAGGGCTTATGCGATTCAAGGTTTAAGAATTTCGATGACGTCACGAGAAAATCAAGAATTAACGGGCTTGAATTGCTTTAGCATAAACGCTGCAAGAACAGGTCTATGGCGAGATTTCTTGTTACAAATCATAAAATCCTTGTGAGAGAACCTCCATAGAAACTCGTGATCAATAATTCCAAGGAGTCTCCAAGGTGGACCTCATCCCACCCCACCTGATCCTGTGCGCCTCACAAGCCCATGCAACATTTATCCTTCGATAAAGTTATTTTGAGTAGTAAAGAAAATACGAAAGGAAGATGAGGTGTGTGATTGTGTTCCTCTTTTGCTTTGTTTGTCTGTTTATTCATTGTTGCTCATTATTTCTTCTTTGAAATCGAACTCCGCTTGGGTCGCGATTGGGGGATCTCGGAAAGATAATGTATAGTTAAATTACTCCCTCCCTTAAACGTGAAAAAAGTACAAGAGTAACACACCATTTTCCCAACACCTTTATTTTTTTCTTCTGTGCAGCTAACAACTAACTCATGTTTATATTTTTTGTATTTTTTGGTTTTGATATTTTTTTGTACCGACAAAAAATGAAATGTGGGTTTAAAATACGGTATCTAATAATATTCTCTATCAGCTTTTAAAATCGGATGGAAAAGTTATAATTGGTAGAAATAAATTTAACCCATGCTAATCTAAAATAACGTTTGTGCCCATTACGCCCGGCTGTAATCAGAAAATATGAAATGATACGTGACACATTCTATCGTCCTTACATACGAAGCAGCCTTGTATCCCTTATTTAAGACTTAAGAGGCCATCACAGGACAAACTAATCGTCCACACACACCAACTCGAGTTTGTCGTATGAAGGCCGCTTTAAACTGAAATTCAATATCACACAAAGCAATTAAAGCTTTCCTCTATGACCTGATCTTCATGTTGCCTAGGTTATATAAACAACCGAAAGATATGCAGACATTATTTTTTTTGTACAGTTGTTAGCTAAGTGTTGCAGACAACACTTGCATCCTCGCTATGACCACAGTTTTCCACTCCCCAGCCAGCATGAGCACAGTCGGATAAAGATGACTCTCGTCCTTGACAGTTGACATTATCCATCCAGGTAGGCTCAGATCCCTGACCGTATGCTGCCATTTGGGGAGCGGAGGAAGCGCCAGGAAAGCCAAGCTGCTTACACACTACATTTGCATCGTTGATATCCCAGGCATCATCACACACTGTTCCCCACTGCCCGTTGTGATAAACTTCAACACGGCCATAGCTAGCTCCGCCATTCACCAAACGTACTAAAGCTAAAAATAAAAGAAGTTATCCACAATAAAAAACAAAGTGGGAGTCTGGATCCACAGGAATCAAAAAGAAAAGTTCCGTATGAGTTATTGAGAATAACAATTTTTGGCCGTTGTGTTAAAATACCACCGCATAGATTAAAGCTAATTTCATTTTAGATCTACTATTGGGTCGTTTTGGGAAACCGCCATCAAATTGGTTCTTCCTAATTTTCATTTCTTGTCCAAAATAATCGAATAAGATACTTTTACATGAGCCACTAAAAATGACGATTTTGGGCCCTTGTGTTAAAATACCACTACGTAGATGAAACCTTATTTTCACTCCAGATCCAGCAAAACTGGCCAGTTTCATGATGGAAATTACGCTTTTGACATTTGTGTTGAAATACCACCACGTAGATTAAACTAGAAGTCTTTATTAATAAATCTGTCACAACCTGCTTGTGGCTTTACAATCAGTAATAAACTAAGCTAAACTAAAAAAAGAAAACCTATCACATGTATTACAAGAAACATTTTTATGAAATAAATTTAAAAAGACATCTACTTACAAAAGCCCGTTTGAATCGTTACGTTTTTACTTTAGGGAGTATGAAGTCATGGCCACTTTCTCTAAGAGCTCTGTTACGTTTGGTTGGGAGCAAGTCATTAAATACATGGCAAGTGTCACTTGTGATTCTGTTGAAAAGATCACTGTCCCTTTTCTTTATTACATGAGATATCAAAAGGATCTTATTTGTATAGTCAAAAGCACCCAAATCATCAAATCATCATCAACGATAGGC